>NC_050444.1:116029757-116118689 GCF_903995425.1 Onychomys torridus
GGGGAATGGAGATGGGGGTTGGCCCTGAAATGGGTGGGGTTTGTAGTTGGTGGGGGGTGGGAGCGCCACAATCACCCAGACATGCAACATGCAGCTCTGTGACCCTCTTTTCTCCCCCCCTTCTCTCAGGAGAGGGCCAGTGGAACTTTTCCTAACCAGGATCTGCAGAACAATGCTCACCCGGGGTGAAATGGGTAAATCCTGCAGGTCCTCACAGGGTTTAGAGACCAGTTTTAGAGACTATTTTTATGTAGCCCTTCAGCACAGATCCCAAGCTGAGTGAATGAGAAACTGGCGGTTTTTTATTTCGAATTTAGATAACCTAGTGGGGGTAAAGTGATGCTTTGTCTACATTTCTTTGTCATCCCTCTGGATACTGTCCATGTCACAGCACTGTCCCTTCGGATGATTTCTGGGGTTACCAGCTCCTCACCGAGTGAATACTTCAGTCACTGTTTCTAAGATCTGTTACCTTACAAATTGTTTCTATCTCAGTGGGGGAAGTGGTGATACCTGCATGCGGTCACCGGAGGCATCCACGTTCCCTTGGTGTGCCTTTAGAGAATGTTATTCAACTCTGTTCTCACAACTCAGAGTTTGATACTGACAGATTAGAGAGGAGACTGGGATGGTGGCCATCCCATGGACCCCTTCACAAGAGGATGAAGTTAAGTGTGTTTGATAGACGCATGGAGAAAAACAATGTTTATTGCCTTAAAACACACATTATTTGTGTACATCCATGGGAGCCCTTCAGCGAAGTCTGGTTTCTCCAGGAAGCATTTAGGGCTACTGGAATGTGTCCAGTCAGAGACCGGGGGATGGCTGGGTGGGGGCCTGACTTGCACAGTCCTGATATTTCACTTGTGACAGATCATGCTCTCTCACCTAATCTCACCCAAGCCTTTCTCAAGCACTAGTAATAAAAATAAGCTGTCTTGGCCAAACTCATTATTGAAAGTTCTTCATTTTATTGGAATTTTGAAAGGAGGATAAGAATGGTAAAGAGGACATTGGGTTTCCTATACAGAACAATCCCACAGACATCAGCCCTGACAGCTGACTGTGAAAACCATACATCCCTTCTGGTAGAGCTCTGTGGGGCTGAACAGCGCTGGGGTGGGGATAGGGTGGGGAGGCAAAGTTGCAAGGTTCATACTCTCCTAGGCAAAGTGACAGGACACTTTCCTCTCACCCCTACGCTGGTTCTCTCCCTTGCTCCCTAAAGGGCCACTGATCACCAAATCTCCCAGAATTAGCACAAAAGTTTATACCAATATTTGCTTAATATGGCTTCTAGATGCGAGGCATACCAAGGCATGTCCATAGGATTATCTCATTTAATTTCTTCATGGAGACTTTCCTCCTATTGCTTTTATAAATAAGGAAACTGAGTGACCCAATGGTTAAGTCACTGGCTCATATTCACGATTCTGACTTCAAAGCTTAGCACGATCCCTTACCAAGCCCACCCTGTGAGCTTAGCAGAGGCTGATAGTGTAGCAGCCTGGGGGCGAGGCCACCTCTAGTTATCTGAGTGGTCCAGACATCACACGGCCAGGGCTTTCTCTCTTTATCGCCACCCCCACTGAACTCAGCTTGACTGAAAAGACAGCTCCTTCATTTCTGTGTTCTGCACTTCTATCTGTGCTTCTCTCAAGGTGAACAGGCCCTACATGGCCACCACTGTCCTGCCGAAGCCCCCCACGGCCGGAAAACTACCTTGAATGCTAAGAGAATGAGTGGACAGACAGGTGGCTCAGTTTCTTGGGGATGCCACAGGGAGTGTCCTAGGGGAGCACTCAGCCTAGGTGGGAAACCCTAGTTCCACCACTTGCTGTCCACATGATTGTGCCTCAGCTTCCTCGTCTTTAAAATAGGAAAAATGGCAGCAGCTGCTTCATAGGAGCGTTTTGAGCAGCGCCTGGTGATTTGCTGGTGGTAAGAGCCATGTAAAACATGTACTTCTGCTATGTTATCAGTGTTGCATAGCTCTCAAAGATGAAGCTGAGACAGTGATCTTAAGACTTTGCCTCAGTCCAGAGAATCATTTTAGATGCCTACAACATAGATAAATGTCTCATTGGGTGGCCAGTAGAACTGGTCATCATTTGGGCATGCCCTAATATTTTTCCCTACAAGGGGGTCCACTGATGTATTGGCACAAAATGCTTTGTGTTTTTCCTCTGAACCAGATGGCAGAGACATAGCTGCAGAGGCTACACCCAAGGGGCTTACGACGTAGGCAGCAGCAAACACCCGAAACTTCATCCCACACAGCAGTGGCAGCTGCCCCAGTGGGTATATGGAGAAGGTAGATGACCTCCTGTATCTTTGCCCTACTGGGCAGAGGAATCATTGAAGTCTTTATAAGCAGAGAGTAGTTGAGCCAGGACCTGAAGAACAAGGGTGACATTTGGACTTAGGCATGCCAGCAGAGGGTTATCTGGACAGCACAAGGGATGAACGTAATAGGGAAGAGCTCATTGTAGAAACAAGTACTTGTTCTTTAGAAGCTGAAAGTAAAAGTGGCCCATTTCTTTGATTGCGAACAGCAGAAATGGACTCCAGAGGGGTTAAGCTGGCAGAGAATGGGGATGGTTGGGTCACAATCAGGAAGGCAGGGAAGGGTCAACAGCAATGTCCTTTTCTGTCCTCACTTTACTCCAAGGAAGTCCTATGAGAGAAACTCTTAGGTTGAGTGCAGATCACATGCTCACCAAAGGGCTGTACCAGACAATGAAAGTTAAAGATCAGGTGGGCAGACCCTCTGGGGTCCTCCTAAGATAACAGCACACTAGAGGGCACCAAGGCTACATACATTCAACTGGGAAGGGTGATGCCCCAACAGTAAATCAGGGTATCAACAGAAAGGACTATTATTATTTGACCCCAAATAATAGCTAGCCACTGTACATCTTACTAGTAACACATTTATGGCCAGGTATCATCCTGTGATGAATACACGCTTCTCATGTGTGTTTTATTTAATATGTTTTATAACCTAGGAGCAAGTTTACTCTCACTTTATTGGAGTGAGGCAGATAGTTACAAAGGAAAATAAAAGTCACAGTTCAGAAGGTCTCATGTCAATGTCACATAGCTACTGAGAGAACAATGAGGACTCAGACCCAGCGGTCTCTGATAGCAGAGCTCCTGGGCACTGCATGTTGTACCTCTAACTGTTCTAGTGAAGCAGAAGCACTAGCTGGTTGGTGCTGGCTTACCTCTACGCTGGTCTAGTCCCCCTTGTTGTCTTGCCATCCCTGAGCAGGCACAGTCAGTGTATGAGTCAGACAAGAACCTTCATGCTCCTTTGCCTGTAGCTTGTGCAAGCCAGCTGGGTACTTCATACTTGGGCTAGTATCTAAAGTCCTTTCTGGGGTCACACACAAAACTCTGGATCAAGTCATTGCAAAACTGTCTAAGTGAACACTTGCTCTTGAGCCCCAGGCACAGAGAACATTACTTTCACAGGGCACCAAGGCACATTGTTTTAGTTGAGGACTGAGAAAAAGCTTCTGCAATCCCTGGGGGCAAGGGGGGCGGGGGGATCTACCTTAGTGTTTACACTTCTACTGGAATTAAATTAGTGGTGAGCTAAATTGTTCATCTGGAGTAACATCTCTCCAAGTACTGAACCAGTCATGCAAGTCAATAACCACACGATTAGTATAAATAGAGAAAACTCTGTACCACACAGCTACTGCTTATCTAGCTAGCCACTAATCTAAGCCTGATCACCTTTGGAGCTCACCCGATCCACATGAACCTTTTTACTCCACCAAAGATGCACAGTGGCCATTAGGATTCTCGTGTAATAGACAAGAAAATGGAATCTTCACAGAGTTGAATGGATAGGCCAAGGCAACTCAGAGAGGAAGGGGCTCCTTGGTGACCCTCTGCTCTGCCTTACTACATGGATCTTCTTAGAGACATTGGTCAGTGGTGACTGCATTTTGACCCTGTCTTTAAGGACAACTTCTCTGCACCTTCCAGGAAGACCCCTGCCCTTGTCAGCGATAGTGCCTGTTTGTCTAGAATGCCCTGTCTGTGGAAATGTCTTCTCAGTTTATCTTCCCAGCACAAATAGCCTCGACACTCAGGGCTTATGGTCCTCTCCATTCAGGGCTTATAGTCCTCAGTGGCTCCCCAATTCTTCAATAGCAAATTCAGACTTACATTGGTTGCAGAGCCCTTCAGATCTGGCCCTTGCCCATCTCTTTTCTTTCCCCAGCGCTCCTCCTCCTTTGATTAGGCAGCTCTCCCAACGTCCTTCCTGTTAGGGTGATGGCATCAATGCTTCTTTGAAGATTTCCATAGTATACCTGGAGATGTATTACTCTGTAACGGTAAGGATGCAGTCAGGAAGCTTGGGGACTGTAATAAACATAAATATCCACTAAAGTGAGACCATGAGAAGGGGATATAGTACATGTGTTTCATGGAGCTATTTGGAGGAGAAGTGGGCTTCAGATGCAGTGTACTAGAGTGTCTAGGTCCCTGGAACTTTCTTACATTCTCCTTACAGATGTCTTGCTATGTCCCTAGCCAGTTTTTGTAGTGGTAGCAAGAAGCTGCAGTTGAAGTGACACACACAGAGGGGACAAAGAATGTCTCTTCTAGTTGTCCTTCCTGCAGGTGTGATGGAGCCATTTGAAGCCACATGCCATCTTTGGGTCAATTGGCATTACTAATTAAAAAACTGACTGAAGCCAGGATAGTTTGATCGACCACAAGCAAGAAAGATTGCCATGTTGATTCAGCCAAGGGTGACTCAGCTTCTGTTAAGTCATATAACTGGGTCGTGGAGGGTGGGTACCTGAATGAAATGGAGCCAAGATGGAGGAACAAAGGAATGAATGGTGTCTACACCAGTATGGCCACCAGTCGGGCAAATATAACCCTCTCGCCTTCTGCAAGCCTCCAGAGGATGAAGGGCATGGTTCCAATACTTGAACATCTTGATGGCTACCACAGGGCCTGGAAAAGTGTTGAGAAAAATCAGAAGATTGGCACCTGCCAGAGCCATGTTTGGTGTATAAATTAGATCTTTTAAAAAGACATGTTTCTGTCTGCCAGTCTTCAGAAACACTGATCTAAGATCCAGACATCTCTATTAAAGTTTTAAAAACATAGCTTTAAGTCATACATTATATTGAACGCTTTCATATCTCATCTGATTCAGTAGCTTTTAAACCTCACAGAGGTCACATTTTGATACAGTAGTCACTTTTTACAACATCTTCAAACATTAAATAAAAATAAAAATTATTGTGAAGAATGGAGGTGTCCAGAGAGAGCCCTAACATGACACTGGGTATTATTATGGCTGAGGACAATATTATTTGGAGTCTGAAGATTAAGATGCCTGGCTCATCTCTGCTTCATTTTCCCTTGATTGAAGCCAGAGAAGAAAGCTCAGATTCTATTATTGTTCAGTCAGTTTTTTAAAGCCTAACGTGGAACAGGGAACAAGCTGCGGTACCCTCAGGAACGCTGTAGATCTGTAAGAAATATACAAAGCTGCCTGTGTTCTCATGCTTTTCTCAAGAGAAGGATTGTACAACCAGGGAGATGACTCAGTGGGTAACATGTTTGCCATGCACATGTGAAGACCTGAGTTCAAATCTCCCAAAGCCAAGTGTGGTAGCCCACATGTGTGATCCCAGTGCTTCTACAGTGGGATGGGAAGCAGAAGTGGAATTTGCAGGAGCCTGTGGGCAGCTAGCTGGCACACACAGCTGTGAGCAACCAAGGGGTCCTGTAACAAACAAGGTGGAAGACCAGGCCTGGCATCAAGACGGTCCTTTAACCTCCACATGTGTGTTCTGGAGCACATACTCCTACAGGCACACACAAGCTTGCGTATGTATACAACCTCCACCAGATCAAAAAGAGAGGGGAAGATTATAGTTTTGTCATATTGCCAGAAAGGTTATTTAAATTTTTTTAGTATATTTATTTAATATTATTATTTATTTATTATTTACTTTTATTATTTATTTAGTATTATTATTTATTTAGTACATTATTTATGTTTTTTTTTTAATTTATTTTATGTGCATTAGTGTTTTGCCATGGGTTTTAGGTCCCCTGGAACTGGTGTTACAGTTTTAAGCTGCCATGTGGGTGCTGGGAACTGAACTCAGGTCTGCTGGAAGAGCAGTCAGTGCTCTTAACCACTGAGCCATCTCTCCAGCTCCCTAGTATTATTATTTATTTATTTATTTAGTACATCATATGTGTGTGCATGCACCTGTGGTGTGGGTGTATGTGCGCATGTGCGCATGTGTGCGTGTGTGTGTGTGTGTGTGTGTGTGTGTGTGTGTGTGTGTGTGTGTGTGTGTGTGTGTGTGTGTGTGTGTGTGTGTGTGTGTGTGTGTGTGTTGGCCTGTGTGCAAAGGTATAGATTCCTGGGTGGCTTTTCACAGGGCTGTTTGATTCCCCCACAAAGCATCTCTGTTTGAGGAGGTCTCTGATGGCTACCTGCTTTTTCTCTGTTTTCCTTGTTCCCGTGTTCTGTTGCATTTTACAGTTCAGAACTAGAAGGGTGCATTCAAACTTATGGAGCATGACATTTTAACTGTCTCCTCTCACCACGGTTCATCTCAATTTACTTTCTCCCAACTGAAGTGTTGAGAAAGCACACCATCGCCAGTTCTCCAGGGGTGGAAGAACATAAACAGAGTCAAAAGAGCCCTGTCCCAGCTACCCTATGAATAAGGCTCACAGACTACATCCTTACACAGACCTCCTGGAGAAGATTCTAGGCTGCAGCAGGGGACTCAGCAACATTAGCAATGGCCCTCGCAGTGTATCGCTGAATGTTCAATGTTCAAAACCAGCAGATGAATCTAACACTCCTAAAGAGAGTGGGGATGTGCTGAGCCCAGCAGGGCCCAGTAGCTCCTTCCCACTGGGTCCTACAGGCTTCCTCCTGATGATGCATTACCTGCAAAACAAATCAATCTCAGGACCCAATATAAGGCCGCAGAATATATTTTACTGTCTTTAGTGGACTTCCATTTTCAAGTTCAACTGCAGCTGAACTTTGGGTGTAAAAAATCAACCCTGTCTTCACTCACTCAAGGAACCTCTGCTTCTGAGTTGCTGGAATCGATAATGAGGTCATGAGCAAATATTATTAATGCCTTTTATTATTTATACGGATGATAATGTGTCCAATTGACACACAACTTTTCACCTCTCGAGTCTAACATTCATGACCCCTGGTACCCGCTTCTTGTCTTCTCTCTCTTTCCATTCACTCACAGATACAGTGAAAGAGTAATATATCACAAGCCATGACCCCTTGGCCTTTATGAATTATCTGTTTAGAAAGATGTGAAGCCACCTTTTATATCCACCATAATAGATACTTAGACATAGTGGATCAATAGTGAACAAGTTTGCTGGTTATAGTTAATGGGTACCAAAGGGACACTCTGGCAGTGACCTCTGACATTGAAGCTGACAAGAAATCTATAGAGTAAAAAATAAGGAAGATGGACAGTTCTTAAAGTTATGAACATAGACCCGTAGCAAATCATGGTAATTTTCTCCCAGTAGAAGTAACTCAGAGTTGTGGGAGGTCACTAATTTCTGCAAATCTTTTCATTTGGACCTCAGAATAGGCACGGCCTTGCCTTTTTGGAAACAGCTATGGTACTAGACCTGACCTGAGTCCATCTGTTATCCAAGGAGAACCAGATGAGATTGTTTTCCTGTCAAAGAAGCCTTTCCTTTTTATGAGATGGGCTCACTTACCATTTTAAGCAGGCTCGGATTTGTTAAACAGCCACATGGTAATGGGTTTCTATAAGAAGATCCACAGACCCACCGTTCTGGAAAGAAGCCGAGCTTACGAGGTATTTAAAAATGTAATGGGAATGGAACATTTGGGCTTTCTTGAAAAGATGGTTTCTGCACTGCATGTTGTCAAGGGAATTTAACAATAAATCCATTGTTGTGTGTCTGAGAGTCTGTTTAAGGCAATTATAGTTTCATACCTTCCAGAGTTGATCTTAGGGAAATGCACCAGGGCACTGAGCCTCCATTTTTGTGTCACTGCATGGACGTTAATGCAGGCAAGTGGGTTTAAAGAGTCAGGGAAACAGAGCTCGTCTGTCAGTGGAGAAGGGAGGCTCCCACAACTGGCCCAGCAGAGGAATGAACATACAGATCCAGTCCAGAGGACAGAGGGGGGAAGTGAAAGTGCAGAGTCCTCTGCCCCCATGCCGGATCATGATGTCACACTGCAGTGGCATTGCTCTCCAGTCCCCAAGGTCTCCCTGCTGCTAAGTACCACTGAAAGCACATTCATCCCCACTGTTCCTTTATCTCTCTCTCTCTCCCTCCTGTAAGATGAATCACTACTGGCTCCAGACCGATTCTGAGGACAGAGGCAGGTCCTGGCGAGGTATCCTGCCTCCCATGGCTTAAACATTTTAATTAATTTCAACACTAATGCGCAAATGAGAGTTAATCACTCTGCTGCGGTGCTTTCTAATTGACTAAGTTCATTCATTAAAACTTCCTTACTGAACTTTGATTGAATGTCATGCTTTTTTGGAGGCCTTTCAAGCTGCCTTAAGGGTTTTTTTTTTTTTTTTTTTTTTTTTTTTTTTTTTAGGTGATATCTTGGGTAGCAGCTGAAAGCCTCTAGTGTTTGCTTAAAGAAAAGAGTGAGGAAAATTTGATCAGCAAAAAAGCTTTGGGCAGAACAAGGAGCCTTTGGGGCAGCAGGAGGCCTACAAAGGAGGGTTTATTTTTAAGCAATATATATATATATATATCAAGGAAAACTTCAGTTTCTAATAAAAGAAGTAAAATCCATCATCTTAATGCTTTTCAAAAACCTGAGCTACATCTCCTAGAAAGATTCAGCTATCCATGATAGTCAATAGAACCATAGTGGCACTTTCCATTAATGTGGGGAGACATAGTCACAATGTGTCGGCCAACTCCATTATTTTGGAATCAGTATAGTAAAAGTTTTAAGGACACAATTTGCCAATTAATCAGAGCTAAATTTTTACTGAAAGATTGTTTCAATGAAGACTTCCATTTTAAATTAGCCTAAGGAAAAAAATGTGATTTGTAATTAGCACTATTCAATATCAGGGGACAAAACACCCCATATTGTCAGTTACTTTATGGATGCTCTCAGACCGACACGAAAAATGCATGGAAACCCAATGTGGTGGTGGATGCCTGTGACTTCACCACTGAAGAGGCCGAGGCCAGAGGACTGTGAGTTGGAGATCAGTCTGGACTCCACGGTAAGGCTCCTAATTCAAACAAACATGGCTGCTTTTCCAGACACTGGCAATGGTACAGTCTCTAGGAAGACCTTTCCTCCCAGGCCCTACCTTGCTGTTCCCTATTCCCCACCTCCAGACAGAAAATGCCAGGAAATTTTAGTAAAAATTCCAGTAATTTGGAAGGAAAAAATCAAGTCAGAGATATCAGTGAAAGCATTGCTTTCTATAATAAGCTGTTATGAATCAAAACAGTGATTTTCACATTTTGTTTCCATGTTCTATAAAACATTGCTCAACAAGACCCTAAATGCATTTTTTGTTTGTTTGTTTGTTTTTGGTTTTTCGAGACAGGGTTTCTCTATGCAGCTTTGCGCCTTTCCTGGATCTTGCTCTGTAGACCAGGCTTGCCTCAAACTCACAGAGATCCGCCTGCCTCTGCCTCCCTGGTGCTGGGATTAAAGGTGTGCACCACCATCGCCTGGCCCCAAATGCATTTTTAAATGGAATTTGTAACTTTGGGGAATGAAGTAGTGACCCAGTCCTTCCTGCTTGAGAAGTGGGACCTGATTGGGTAGTGTGCTCCTCCTGTTTGCAGGGGCCAAGGCTTCTCCCTCCGAGTTGGCACATGGACTTGCTCCTCAGGTGGGGAAGAGCTCTTCAGTGGAATCTCCTCTTCAGACACAGAGAGGATTGAGTCAGTGTAATGTAGACAATGGAGTTGCGTCAAGTCAATCTTGATTTTCTTCTTTGCTAGCTGCATGGCTTTGGTTTTCACATTCTGCCTTATGATATTAGCCTTCCTGTAGGATTTTGTGGATATGAGCAACTAATGCATACTGAGCACAACACGCTGCTCACTCTCATTCCAACATCAAGAATCAGCATCCCCAAGACATTCTTTATAGAACAGAAAAAAATTCTAAAATTAATATAGAAACACAAAAGACCACATATAGCCAAAGCAGTTCTAAGCAGAAAGATACTGCTAAGATATCACAATATTTACCTCAAACTATACTACTGAGCCATGGTGACAAGGACAAGGTGACATTGGAGAAAAACAGAGATTTGGACAAATGGAACATTATTGAGGACCCAGAAATAAAGCCACACAGCTATGGCCACCCAGTTTTTAAAAAGGTGTCAGAAATCACATTGACAAAAGGCAGTCTATTTAATAAATGGGGCTGGGAAAACTAGATATCCACTTTTGGAAGAATAAATTCGATCCACATCTTTCATCTTGCACAAATAATTAATTCAAAGTGGATCAAAGACATATTTTAAAACCTGAACATTAAAACTGCTAGAGGGAAACACTTCATGGTATAAGTGTAGGCAAGAACATTTTGAATAGAACCCCAACGCATAGAACACAGCTACAAGAATCTGCAGATGGGAGTACATACAATTTAAAAGCTCTACAAAGCAGAGGAGACTACCAACAGAGTAAACAGTCTACAGAATTGGAGAAAGGCTTTGTCTGCTACATTTCAGATGGAAGTAATGCCTAGGACATATATACGTGTGTGTGTGTGTGTGTGTGTGTGTGTGTGTGTGTGTGTGTGTACATACATACATACATATTTGAAATTATATACATAAATATATATTTAAAATATAGACACAATTTTATAGATATGTACATATATAAACTGCTTTGAAATTTCATCTTACTCTAGTTAGAATGGCTATTGTCAAGAAAAATGGCCACACATGCTGGCAACGATGTGGGGAAAGAAGAATTTATATTCACAGTTAATGGGGATGTAAGATAGTGTGTCCACTGTGAAAATCAATGTGGGAGCTTCTAAAAACTACAAATAAACTACCATGTGACCTGGCCATCCCACTTCTAAGGACTATTCTTTGACACACAGATATTTGCAGATCCACATTTATTGCTGTTCCTAGTCACAGTAGCAAAGAGATGGAATTGGCTCAAATGTCTGTTAGTGATCAATGGATAATGAAAATATGATATTTCTTTTATCCGTTAAAACAAATGGAATTACGATATTTGCAGGGAATGGAATGGGATGAATCATCAAAGTAAGGGCAAACACAATGCTGGTCTCCTTAAGATGAGGATCTTGGATTCTGATTCTCTTGTGTGTTTATAGAGGAGTGAGCATGGGTAGGGATGAAAAAAGGAAAGGGAGCTAAGGAAGGGACTGCGAGAGCCTTTGGGCAGATTTATGTGGAGCTGTTATGATTCCTGTGTGCTTTGCAGGGGACTTTTTCTTTTATGTTGGGCATTGACCTAGAAGTAGTCTTGCTGAGCGTGGAAGGCACCCACACCTGGCTTTGGCAAATTGGGCATGAGTGTTTTTCCCAAACAGCACAGGTGGCTCTAGGGAGCAGTTGGGGCTGGGACTCCATGTCTGGGCCCGGAGGTCTATAAAGTAGCCTGACCAGCCTAAGGGAGCTCAGGCCATCAATTTCAAACCAGGGGTTCTGCCCTTTAGCTCATCAAGGAACTCCCTGCATTAGGGTGGGGGTAGAGCGAGGTGTGTGCTGTCAATGCAGCAGCAAGCAGAGCACATCAGTCCCTGTCGCGAGTGAAAACGTGCCTGGTCCGGTGTCCTCCATGTATCCTATAAGCCATTACAACATGGAGGAAGGAGAACACTGACTTTCTATCCTGCCCCTCTGCCATTACAACTCCCAACCCACCCTCTGTCCTAGGGAGTTCCCATGGCCTGGACACCCAACTCGAAGCTCCTCCCCCATGGCCCTCCCTCCTGAGGAGTCTCCCTTGTCTCCAGCTGAGAATGGGGACCAGAGCTCCTTGAAGGAGTTGCCATCCTAGTCTGATATTTTCAGCGAAGTCTTAGCCAGCTTTCATCAGAACTTTAAGGAAAACCTCGTTTTCCACAAGTACAAAAGAAGAGCATCCTCACTGAAAAAAAACTTTGTCAGGTGTGCATTCCCGATGTGCCTTCTCGATGAGTCTCTCAGGTCAGCATAGCACATACTTGACCAGGACCCATAAGGGCAGAGGACAAAGGAGGGCAGGACTGGGTAACTAATGAACCAATTGATTAATTGTTATGATACACAGACAGGAGAGTCTCTTCTTGGAGCCCCAAAGGAAGTGGGATTTAGCCCCAGGGCATGTGGGATGAATGGGTATAACTGGACTTGCTGCTGAATATTAATCCCTACAGTGTGGTCATCATGGGTGGGAAGAACAGCAGGTGATTTTCCTCTGGTGGTAGGACCATTTCTAAATGTGTTAATACAAGGAGCTTCTGAGTGGGGCTCTCTCTCTTTCTTTCTCTGTCTCTCTCTCACACATACACACATGCACATTCACACACACACACACACACACACACACACACACACACACCTGCACAATTTCATGATATTAAAAGGGACTCTCTGACTGCCTCACTCCCAGCTGATGTAGAGGGCAACAATGGTGGTGTGGGTGTGGGAGAGCTGGCTCTGACCTGCTCTGGGCTCAGCATGGCTCTCCTCACTTGATGGCTTCTGGAGCAGATGCTGGTGGAGAAAGACCCATACTTCTTTGAAGGGCTGCCCACTAGGATTTTAACTATGCTCCAGCAAATATATAGACCATACAAAATGGACTTTTGGTGGGTGGTGGGGGTCTAGGGTGGTTCACAGGAGAAAGGAGGGGGACAAGGGAAGACTGGGAGGTGAGTGTGACTGGGATGCATGATGCGAGATTCCCAAATAATCAATAAAAAGTGGGGGCACTCAGGGATTGTGTGTCTCCTTAATTCTATCTGTAGAACCCACCCCAGGAGGATACAAAAGCTCCCATTCCTGAAACAGCGCACAGCCTGACCATGATTCATTAAACAGCCTTTACTAATGCTCTCCATGGGTGGGCATAAAATTTATAATATAGAGTAATATGTATTTATTGAACTAATAAAGGAATAAATATATACTTACAAATTGCGCTGAGGAAGAAAAACCCAGACTACAGAAACAGGTGGAATATTATTCTAGTTGTGGGGCAGGTGTGGTTAGGGCAGCGACATTTAGGCCACATCAGGCAGGGAGATGAGTTCCCACCACAGACTGGGGGCAGGAGAGAGAAACATCTTGCACAGCCTATGTAGACACATGGCTGGAATACAAGGGGGACACTGGGGTGCTGGTATGGGTAGAATTTGGCACTTGTAACAACCCTTACCTCCTTTCTTGGTTCAGCAATGGGGACATCCACTCCACCCTTGGGCTCTGGCTGCTCATGTTCCAAGTGTCATGATTAGGCAGTGTGGTGATATTGTATTCCCCAATGTACTGTGCACCCTAATAAACTTATCTGGGGGTCAGAGAATAGAACAGCCACAATGTTAAACATAGAGGTTAGGCAATGGTAGCACACACACCTTTAATCCTGGCATTCCAGAGGCAGAGATCCATCTGGATCTCTGTGAATTCAAATCCACACTGGAAACAGCCAGGCATGGTGACACAGGCCTTTAATCCCAGAAAGTGATGGCAGGAAGCAGAAAGGTATATAAGGTGCGAGGACCAGGAAGTAGAGCCTGGTTAAGCTTTTAGGCTTTTTTAGCTGCAGTTCAGCTGACCATTTGAATGAGGACTCAGAGGCCTCTATTTTGAGGAAACAAGATCAGCTGAGAAGTTGGCAAGGTGAGGTTAGCTGTGGCCTATTCTGTTTCTCTGATCTTCCAGCGTTCACCCCAATACCTGGCTCCAGGTTTGTTTTTATTAATAAGAATCTTTAAGATTCGTGCTACAAGGCAGCATTAGGAGGTCCATGCCATGCACTGTCCATGCCATGTGTTTCCATGCCATGCATTGTCCTTGTAGATGGCACTTGGCTGCACTGATCCCTGGAGAGGCTACACTGCCTTCCCTGCCTCTTCTTAACTCTCCATCATAACCTCAGTGCCTCTTTCAGCTGCCATTTGCTGCCAGTGGTCTGGTCCCCAGCATCAGCGGCAGAACACATGGGTAGACTTTCTCTAGAAGTTCCCATCACCAGCACTGTCCCATACTCGTTTCCTTTATCCTCCATCAAACCTGGTCTAGTTCCTTTAAACCCTGATAACATGACTGCTTGTTTGGATTAAGGCTATAATATCCTAATAGATTGATTCTTACAAAACACAGAGACTTGCATAAAGAAAATAACCAATGAGGTGGGTGTGCTGTTAATCTTGGTTGTCAACTTGACTGCATCTGGAATCAACTAAAACCCAAGTTTCTGAGCCCTCCCATGAGGGATCTTCTTGATTAGATTATTTGAAGAAGGAAGGTTCTCCCCACACCCCTAAACCTGGCCAGCATTTGCTGGTGGCAGCCCTGCTAAAAGGACAAAGAAGAGGAAACTTTGCTTTTCCCCTGCTTGCCTTCACTCTTGCTGGCAAGTTCATCTATCCTATTGTTGTGGCATCCCTTCCTCTGCTGATATTAGAAACAACTTCTTTGGGATTCCAATGAAGACTGAAGACCAGCAGCTCTCCAGGAATCCGCCAGGCCTTCACTGCTTTGACTAGGACTGTTGAAACATCCAGCTTCGTGGACTGAACACTACCAGGTTTTCAGCTTCTCCAGTGTGAGACAGCCAGAGTTGGGCTACATCCTGTAAAAAGATCTAATATATCCACTTTAATATATATGTTCATTCTGTCAGTTATGTTCCTTTAGAGAACCCTGACTAACACAGTAGATGTTTTTTCTGTTTCTACAACTTCACTATGAAGATGAAGCCTCACTTCAACTCTACTTACCATTTCCATGATTGCTTTCCTTATTTATATTTATTATAATTTGAAGTGTAGAGAGAGGTACATTGACTGAGTACGTAAGAACCGTTACATAGATTTGAGAGAGTAGATGTTCTGTGGTGCTAGGATGAGACCTAGAACCTCACAGAACCATATTTGAGCTCAGTAAGAGAGGAACATTGGCCATAACTCAACCAACTGTTCTGGGAGATCCTGAGCTGCCATTGGAGGTGTTCAAGCAGATACCATAGCATATACATCATGGGTCCCACGGAGGGAATCCCTGCAATGCCTTCATGGTTATGATACATGATGTCCCAGGTCCCTTTCAAGGCTGAAATTCTGTAGTTCTTGCTTTTCATTAGAAATTGAATCATAATCAAGGGAGGTCTCCCTCTCTATGATGCCAAGATTTAAAAAGGGACATTATTGTTTCCACTTTAATCTTTTAATCTGTCTCAACTATAAGGCTAACCTGAAGTATCTAAGGCATTTAGTCTGTTGCTAATTTGTGCCCTGTGGTTAGAAATTTATCTGATTAAATAATTCTGGTTAGATAATTTAGGCAACACAAGAGTTGACCAAGGATCTTTACATTTTTTTCCCACTTGTGATCTCCTTCTATCTGATAAATCTTTAGCTGCCCTCACAATGTATAAAACAGGCATATAAGCCAAATATTTGTTGATAATAAATCACAAGAAGTTTATTTTTAAACATTTTTTGGCTCATCATTAATTTTACCAATTGTTTCAGACAAAAAACAAAGCCACGTAGATTCACTACACATTGGAGATTGAATTAACTTTTTGGTCATTGTGCATTCAGAAACCTCTCTGTTGCCAAAATTTTGACAATGCCCACATTTAGTTACACAGCCCAGTAAGAGATTGCCATCCACAATTAAAAAGCTGAAGGTTAGATGATTTTGAATTATTTCTTTTCTCCTAGATTTACAGACTTCATAATACTAACACACATGGCAAATTTCCTGTGAAATGTAAAAAAAGCCAAATTCCTCAAACTTGTTTACCCAGAGATTCTAATTTAGAATATATTTGGCGGGGCTAATCTTGCAGGGAACATCCACAGGGAAAAGCAAGTCTAGCCTTGCCATCTTGTCTTTAGTAAAATAAAGGCTTACAGTGGCTATTGACTTGTGGGCTTTCTGTTGTTTTAATTGCCAACTTGACATAACCTAGAATCACCCAAGAAGAGAGACTTGATGTGGAATTCTCTAGACCATGTTGGCTTGTGAACATGACTGTGGGGGATGGCCTTGGTTGTTAATGGATGTGAGGAGACCCAGCCCACTGTGGGCTATTCCCTAGGTAGATGGTCCAGAACTAAGGATGGAGAAATAATGGTGAGGTCAGAAAGCAGGTAAGAAAGCAGCATACTTGTGTTCATTGTCTTTGCTCTTGACTGTAGGTATGCCCTTCCTGCCTTGACTTCCCCACAGTGATGGCTGTCACCTGGAACTGTATGCCAAATGGATCCTACATTGTTTTTTGTCATGGTGTTTTGTCACAGCAACAGAAATGAACTAGAACAAGTCTGGTATCAGGTAGATAGAAAACAACAATGACTAAGGCCCCATTTCTGTCCTAGTCTTGGGGAGCCAGAACCTAGTGTCCTGAGCAATTAAATGTTTACTTATATTTAAACGCACAATTTTACATCTGATATTTTCAAAGAAGAAAATTCGGGCCTGACATAGTCTCATGTTTTTCATATCTGCATCCTTCACATTTACTGTTTGGATTCTTTCTCTTTCCTGCATCTAACTCTTCAGAGAAATCAACAGCTAAGGAGGAATCCAAGATTCAGGCCGCACAAACACAGCTGAGGGCGGAGTCTTCTCCCAGCCCCGACAGCCACCCTACCCCTGGCTCACCCAGTCTCTGGCTCACAGCCTTGTTATTTGTTGTCTCTTGGCCTGGATGAGCCACTTGGAGATCTGTCCGAGGTCATTAATGGTGAGTAGAGGAGCTCAGGGCTCTGTGAAACCAAAGGTGCTGAGCGTTCAAGCCATTCATTATCAGCATGATGAACGCCGACAACGGGCTTATACTGTCAGATCATGTACTTAATTTAATTAATAAAAAAATTAAGATCATCACCATTAACCTGCATTTGCTCAGAATGCCACAGGGGTGATTAGTTTGAATGGCACTCAAGGTTTTATAGTCCACTCTAGTAAGAATTACTTTGGTACCAATTAGGATTTTCCATAATACCACCCCGTGTAATATCCCCATTACATGACACATTTTCTGCAAGTGATTGAGTTCATACCACACAGCCACGATGTCACAGGACTCTCCCTCCGAGCAGGCCTGGGAACTCCCACAAATGTTAACATTCTTGTCAGTGAGAGGTGATCCCGATTTTTTATATTATGCAAACCCATTTCAAGGGCAATGATTCCCTGTCACAGCCTCGGCGCACTGGGAATTGGAATTGCACCTGACTGCTACAGCTCAGGCTGGCACAGGCTCTCCGAACCTCTCAGCTCTAATACGATCCCTTCACTACATGTAAATTCTTATCTTTAGTGTCAGAGAGGAGCCAGGCATCCACATGACTCTTTCATAATGCAAAATAATCATGCCAGGAGCTCGTTCTGTTTACTGGGGAAAATCAAGAGGTAAACTGTAGACAACAAAAAGTAAATAAAAGTGAAGGGTAAGTCTCCATAGCCTTCAGAAACCCACTTAGGACTGGGTTACGTGCTTCTCTAGCTCTATTTGTTTGTTTGTTTGTTTGTTTGTTTGTTTGTTTGGGGTCTTACTACAGAGCCCATGCATGCTTTAAACTCTAGAATTACAGGTGTGCACCATGACCTATTTTTCTATATAAATAAAATTTCTAAGTTGTCAGTATAAAGGGACCCTCATATGCATTCTGACCCATGCAACAACAATAAAATCTGTATCTTGCCAGGTCAATAATTATTAACTATCATTTTTCTATGTTCAAGCTGATGAATCTTTTTTTTTTCACGCTTAGGATGGACACCAAGGCTGACACCTGTTAGGCCAGGGCTCTACCATTGAGTCACATCGAACTCCAAACCAATGAAACTTTATGAAGTTCATATTGGGTAGTAGTTGCTGTTCATCCAAGTTGAATTTTTTTTTTTAATTCCATTTTGTTGCACTAGGAGCTTTGAGTACCACAAAGGTTTGATAAGCCATATGCAAGAACAGGCCTAGAAACAGACCCCCTGGGCCAAGGAGACAAGAGACCCATGTGATTATTAGTACACTTCATGAGGATGCTGGCACATAGAGGGGTATGAACTAAAATCTAATCCTAAGTACCAAACAGAACTGTAGGAAGTGTGTGTCCTGGGGGGTCAGGGAAGAGGCCAGAGAAACACCATTTTAAAGAAGATGGCTTTTGGAAACTAGAATCAGGGCAAAGGAGGGAGTAGTAAACACAGTGTACACTGCAGTCAAGTTCTCTGTCCTACGCCACTTCTCTCTCCTCGCTCTCTAAACTCGGCTCATTTGGGCCTCTTGTCCCCTTCCATACATCCAAAGACAGGGTCTAAGAAGTGGACTCTGCAGTAGACAGCTTGGGTTCGACTTCCAGTTCCATCGTTTATACACTATGCCACCTTAGTCACAACAGTGAGATTTCCTGTCTCATTTTTCTCTTCTGTTGATGGGTAACAGTGACTACCTGATATAGTTTTGTTAAACTTTCTCTGCTAAGAGTCACCTTAAAGATTTTCCCTGTGTTCATTCAAAACCCTGCTGGCTGTGGATTTCCAGTGTCTTAACCTTTGTAAACATCAGCAATGATGAACGCCTATCTGGGTAAAACTTTAGACACATTTGACATCATTTCCATTAGAATAAATTCAAAGAAGTAAAGCTGCTAAGTCCACAATTCTGCGTGTGATATTGTCTTTTAATCTGTTGTCAAATCATCCTGCAAAAACTGTTTTATTAATTTGCATTTCTGTCAGTATCTTCACAGCAATGGGCTTTTCAAGTCTTCACCATCCTGCCTTTGCTGAATAGATGTACAGAGGAGTACAGAGAAGTCACCGTCTTCCGTTGCAAGGATGGCTGTCATCCTAGTGACTATAAAGTGAGGTGAGGCATCACAAGGGCTCCCCAGTATTAACTGCAACCCAGAAAGCCCTGCACCTGAGGAGTGTGCACACAGCAGGGTGAGTGGGTACACTGTGACATGGATGCCAGCTGGATAGGATGAGGATACAGTGATGGAGGAGGGAGCCACTGCCTTGGAGGATGCGTGGGCAGCGGGTGTTTCCCCAGGAGGGACAACTGGCCTGTGGGTAGTAGGAAAGGCTCAGAGATATCTCCAGTGCTTAGGAAGGGCTGGGTAATGCCTTTTTTCTTCCTTCATGCTGAAAGTCTATCTCAGGCTACTGTGTGTAGTACACTCTTGTAAGGGCCATTATGAACACACTGACAGGATCCCTGTATGAGCCGAGGGCCTGGTGGAGCTGTAGACCTCAGGGAAGAGGACCCTTGGCCACTGAGCTCTGACACCCAGAACTGAGCTTCTTGGTAGAGATGTGATGTGTCGCAGACAGGTAAATCCAGATGTGACCCAGGTGGAGGGGAGGAAGGAAGTGGGGAAAGAGAGGAGCAGAGAGAAGAGTGGGCAAAGGAGAGGGCAGAGACTTTTGGAGGAACAGTGGCGCATCTGCTCTGCTCACAGTGGCGCCCCGCCAAGGCTAGGTTGCCCATTGTTACTCCCTGGGCAGGATGCAGGCACACCTTGCCAGGGACTCACGTGGGGAAGATGCTCAGCTAGGCAGCTGGGTTGACAGAGGCTCTCCGGTCCTGAGAACGTCTTCTCAGGCTCCTGTCATCCCTGGATCTGCAGCCTAACCTAAGCAAATTGGTCTTTCCATTTCTCAAAAGTAGTCCCGGTCTTTCCCAAGTGTTTCTCCTTTTCTGCTTTTCAAAAAATAAATAACAAAAGCCTACATCTTTCATCCTGTCATGTTTCTTGGACTTGGCACAATGGCCGTGAGGGTCACATCTGCTCATGTCTCACCTGTAGCCACCAATTAGGCAGCCTGTGTCTGAATCCACCTGATGTGACAACTTACGGGAGAGTAGAGGAGACAGAAAGGAGGAGGTGTGAGAAAAGGAAAAAAAGAGAGCCATCCCATCTCTCTCTCTCTCTCTCTCTCTCTCTCTCTCTCTCTCTCTCTCTCTCTCTCTCACACACACACACACACACACACACACACAAACACAACACACACATCATCATCATCATCATCATCCCCACCCCACCCCCCAGCAGCAGCAGCAGCAGCAGCAGCAGCAGCAGAACTTTACAAACACATTTTTGTCTCAAGCTAGTTAGCTATAAAAAATTCAGGACACATGTTCATTCCCTAAATGTCTTGGGTAATTGGATGAAATTTTTAGCAATATCTCCTAACTCCAGTGGTATAATTCAAAAACTCTCATTGGTTACATCACTTTACTTAAATATATACATATTTCTTCTGATGTTTTAGGTGAAGAAAAGCAAAAAAAAAAAAAAAAACAAAAAAACAATCATCTCCTAATATTGGGACAGTGGCTCTTATTTGCAGCCTAAATGTGATCTTGTGTGTTCCTTTTAAAGTCAATATATGCTATGCAAGGTGAAAGCTTGATTAGCAAGCCTCCCTGCCCCCCTGCCCCCTGCCCCCGTGTGTGTGTGTGTGTGTGTGTGTGTGTGTGTGTGTGTGTGTGTGTGTGTGTGTGTGTTGCTTCCATCCTGAATTTTTACCTTTGAATCAGCTTGTACCTTTTGGAAATCCACTAAGGTACTCCTATCTTTCCTACCTATTTTAGTTAGGGTCTCTACGGCTGTGATAAACACCATAACCAGAAGCAACTTAGGGAGGAAAGTGTTTATTTCAGCTAAAAGTTCCTCATAACAATCTGTCATCAAAGCTAGTCAAGGCCAGAGATCAAGGCAGGAAGCTGCAGGCAGGAGCCGAAACAGACCCGCCTTGCTCCCCATGCTTTTCTCAGCCTTTCTTCTACAACTTGAGACCACCTGCTCAGAGCCAGCCCCATGGTGGGCTGGACCCTCCCATATCAATTATTAATCAATAAAATGTTCCATAGATTTTCACACAAGCTAATCTGATGGAGGTAGTTTTTTTTTCAATTGAGATTCCTCTTCCAAATGACTTTGGCTTGTGTCAAATTGGCAAAACCCTCGCCTGCCACTCCTGAAATTCACTTTCTAATGCTCCTTCTCCAGAGGAGTCGAGCAGAACGGGGACAGCGGGTCTTAGGACTGGGATGAGCGGAAGGGCATTTAGCAAAGGAGACTTCAAGTTGTGACTGAAGTGGAGAGAGCAGAGGATCTGAAAAGACATTCTCAATGGGGACAGAATCCATTTCCAGCCCTTGTAGAATGAGGCATGAAGTTTGGGTAGACAGCAAATTTGATATATTGAATCAGATTCGTGGTGATTGGCATAGAGCATATGCCCTCAAACCCAATTAATTTTTTCATTAAAATTAGGAAGAAACACATTTGTCCTCTCAGGAACACTCTCTTTAAACATCAGTACTTTTCTCCTAAGTAATTCCAAATTCCAAATTAGCTGCCACATTGTCACAAGATTTGCAAAATATTACAAATGCATCCTGTTACTTAATCCTTACAGAAAGTCTATGAAGTATGTGCTATGATATTGAAATTGTGAACAAGAACTTGTGACTTGCCCACTCTGATTAAAAGCGGGTTCTAACTACTTATCTAGATACACCATAAACTACAGAACCAAGTAGCTTTTTAAAAAAAAAAATCTTAAATTTACCAGAGAGGGGTATGACTACTTTCCAAAGGATAACAGCTGGCCTGAAAGATTTTTTTGTGTGGGGATACTGGACCTGCATTGCCTGGGTAAGTACTGTGTGGTTGCATTCTGCATGATGAGCATCTTGAGTGCTGTCACCTCTCAGTCCAGGGTGGAGCTGGGGTTCAGGCAGGAGGCAAAAGAAGGGCTCCATTAGGAAAAGCACAAGGCAGAGCACAGTGATACTTGTGCACTCGAGAGACAAGAAGAGGTTGCAGAAGTTTCTGCTCCTCCAATTCTCAACCGGGAACCTCTGATCAACCCTATGAAGCAGACAGGATGGACTTATCCCACATTCCACAGAAGGGAAACTGAGCTTGGAGAAATTACAGGCTGGGAAAGAAGTGGTGTGAGTGGCAGAGATGTGGGAGAAGTAAGACTGGAGCTCTGGCTCATAGCTTACTCTTGAGTGCATATACCCCCAAACACTTATGCTGATCATAATCACCAAGGTGATCGCACTGGGGGAGACTGGAGGGAGTGATTTGGTCAGAGGACTCTGCTAGCATGAATGGAACTCATGACTTTATAAAAGATGCTGCAGATAGTTTGCATGCATTGGATCCCTTCTGCCGCATAAGGATACAAGAAGATGCCATCTTGGGAGCAGAGAACATCTCTTCCCAGACACCAAATCTTCCAGTGCCTAGATCTTAGACCTCCTGGCTTCCAGAACAGGGTGATATACATTTATATTGCTTACAAATTACTTAGTCTTGAATGTTTTGTTATAGCAACAGTAACTGAGACATACTTCTCTAGTGTAGGGTACTATCAGCCCGTGAAGAGTGTAGTGTGAACTTCAGAATGACATCCCTTTTTCTCAGAGCAGTAGCAGAAGGTGCCCACATCAGCCTGTTTGGAAAGCAGACCATGAGTGGGATTATTGTCATCCTCTCTCCTTGGCCCATACTATACAACCTGGGAGTAGCCTTCTGCTCACGCACCCATCCTGGCTCCTGGGTCCCTGTTCCTCTCTCTGACTCAGAATTACATCTCACCTTTGAATTCTCACCTTTGAGCTCTCACCTTTGAACTCTCTCCAGTGAAAATCTCTGGTTTTCAGGGATGCTAGACTGCATGTTCACAGTTAGGCTGGGGGCCATGCATCCCAGGGGTGATCTACCAAGGTGTGAGTGGCACCTATTACTGGATCTGTCATGGAGGTGCTCCCCCCAAAACTCTGCCCTCATGAAGCCCCAGTCCATTTACCATCTCGGCTGTCACCAGTGTCTTTCTGGCAGCAAAGGACGTCCTGTGATGCAGTGCTTTACACCGTGTGTGTGCTCCATAAGTATTGAAAGATGACAGGAGATTTTTTTTCCAAAAGATGAAGGTCCCGCCTCTCAGGACTCCCTTCTGCTGTATGTCTTTGCCAAGAGTGGGTTAAGAGGGTCCATCTTTTAGCAAGAATAGGGGTTTGGAGACTAGTGAAGTGAGAATTGGTCAGGTTTAATGGCACGGATAATATTTTATTTTTATTTCAATTTTAATACACTATCAACACGCAATGAAGAAAGATATACGGTAACACTTGAGAAAAGAACTGCCCTCCAACTTATCTTCAGTTACCAATTTGGGACCAGTTTCGGAAGTTATTTTTCTGCTAGTCTCAAGAATCTCAGAAAATTTTGGCTTCATCAAAATGATATATTAGGAAGGGTAAAGGTCACCTTAAACTTTGCACAAGAAATCAGAGTCGTGTTTGACCATGACACTTTTAAATTTTTTCCTCCAAAGATATAGAGAAGACAGGAAAAAAGGAAGACTTTCTCTGGACAATGAACTTTCTTCATTCTTTGGTGGCATCCAGGATATTTATTCTGACCCCAGAGGCCCTTAGATGTACACTTTGTCGTGTTGAATGAGGAAAACAGATAGAGCTGCAAAGACCCTTGGGACTGCCATTCTTTATGCCCGCATTTCTGTTTAGAATGGGCATCCTTTGGGTCAGGGACTATATCTCATTCATCCTGAAGTCTCTGCTGCCCAGCCCACTGCCTGGTATAGAAGAAGCGGCCCGTTACAGGTTTGAAGAGTTATGGCAGTAGTAATCAACCTGGTCTTCCATATCTGTAAAGGAATAGATGACTTTGAGAGTTTATCTATAGCATTTGACATTTAATATGCCCTAGAACTCAGCGGACTGCTGTGGGTTGAGTCAGATCTCCTCTAAATCCATACAGTGAAGTCCTAACCTTCAGTCCTCAGACTGTGATCTTATTTGGAAATAGCGTCACTACAGATGTAATTTGTTAAGAT
The DNA here is from genome assembly GCF_903995425.1 of Onychomys torridus. Taxonomy (NCBI): domain Eukaryota; kingdom Metazoa; phylum Chordata; class Mammalia; order Rodentia; family Cricetidae; genus Onychomys; species Onychomys torridus. The sequence continues at coordinate 116,053,889 of NC_050444.1, forward strand.
GAAGTCACATCAGGACTAACACTCTGATTTTGAAAAGAGAGAAAGAGAGAAAATTTGGTCACCGTTACTATTTCAGGAAGTCTGCCATGTGATAATGAAGGTAGAGACTGGGCAATATGGTATAAACCAAGGACTGTTGAAGATGCCAGTCCCAAAGGCATGGAGTCCCCTTCCCACCACTGTAAGGAGCCAACCTCACCAACCTGGCTGGCAGACTTCTGCCTTCCAGAAGATTCCAAGATTCCGAAGACTGCAGGGGTGGACATCCAGAATGTGGCTGGGCGGCTCCATAACTCATGGCTTTCTTTCCTGAAGAAAGCAGGTCACAGACCTGGTGTGGGACCTAATGTGAGTTGCTTAATGGCCGTATGAGACAACATTTATCGAGCTCCTGTTCTAGGCATTAGATACCTGTACAAAAGCAGAAAGTATATTCCAGTCCTTCAAAGAGGACAGCACAATTGGGAGGAAAGGGAAACAGAGAGCCAACCCTGAGCACCAACTGTGTCCCAGGCTTCTTACCAGGATGCCAGGTAGAAATGGCCCTGGAAGGCACTGCCAGCTCTGACTTCAACTCCACAGGCTTTCTAATGCCTTCTACTGTCCAGATATTTCCACACAACAGTACAAAACAAGGGGTGAACAAGTACTCAGTAGTGCAAGTACTCAGTGAACAAGTACCCAGTCTTCTGGGGCTCCCCAGACTGTGGCCAGCTGACAGTGGGGCAGCAGTGGGGACAAGGGATGGTACTGGAGACACAATTGTCTGTGTCATGGTTGGGAGTTTGAATGCTTTATCTTGGTTAACTCTAACAACCATTCCATGAAGAAGAAAGTGCTTAGGCCCGTGGTTCTCATCTGGGGTTGTCATGGTCTCCCAGGAAACATTTGCCGATGTCTGGAAGTATCTTTATTGTCACAGCTGGGAGTGGAGGTGGTACACACAGGGCCCTGGATCTGGTGAGGAAAGGCCTTACGTCAGTTATCTTTCTCATGGCTGTGACAAAACTCCTTATAAAAGCAGCAGAAGGAAGGGTTTATTGGGGCTCAGTGTCTGAGGACACAGTCCACTGGTGGTGGGGAAATCATGGCAGCAGCAGCTTAAGGCCACTGGTCGTACCTCATCTGCAGTCAGAAAGCAGAGAGACGTGAATGCTGAGGCTCAGGTTCACCCACATTCGAGCTGGGTTGTCACACCTCAACTTGTTAACCTTACGTAGAAACTCCCTCACAGACATGCCCAGAGGTTTGTATTCTTGTTTATTCCAAATCCTGCCAAGTTCACAATCAAGGTTAAGCCTCCTGCAGTATAGACAGTGCTGCCTCCAAAGCAAGAAGTATCCCGCCCAAGTGCAGGAGTGCCAAGTCCAGGGATCCTGCTCTAGAAGATGAAAAACGATGTTTCCAGAGGTGCCAGGTATGTTCAAGGCCACACGGCTGGAAAACAACCGAGCTAGGATTTACACTCAGGTCTTCTTGATGTCCAGCACCTCTTCTGCCATGACTCTTTTTATAAGAAATCACATTTTAAGCTTTGGAGAAGAAGAAGTGCTTGAAATGATGTTTGGGAAAATGATCTTTCTTGTGTCATAGGAAGGACTACAATATGAAGTGGAAGGCGAGGATTCCTGTCTTCCCAGGAATATTCCCTCTAAAATGCCTGGCTGCAGAGGGGCTCTCTGCCTGGGTTCCAGTGGGGAGGCAGACATTCTACAAGGAACTACCAACAACCACAGCCACCCTGACCAATGTCTTGCCTCCTCATAGATGCTGGGGACAAAGGGCCTGGGTTCTTCTTTCAGGTAAGTAGCTGCAGGGCCCATCCAGCTACAGAGCTTCTATGGATGAGCTGGGGGCTCTTTTGGGTTTCAGCTTCTCCCTTCGCCAGCCCAGCTCCCCTCACTTCCTTGGAGGTTCTTTGTTTTCTTGAGAAACTACATTTTCTTGTTGGGGTGAGATGGCTCCGTGGAAAAAGGTTCTTGCTGCCAAGTCTGATGACCCCAGGGATCCATATGGTAGAAGGAAAGAACCAACTTCCACAAGTTGTCCTTTGACTCACTTACCTGTGGCATCCTTAGTTTGATCACCCCACCTGTACTTCCTGCCCAGCTACTGGCCAGTCAGCGTTTTATTAAACCAATTCAAGTGACAAATCTTTACAGTGTAGAAGAGGATTATTCCACAGCAAGAACAGATGTCTGGATTCTTGCTTGGGATACTGGGAAAAGAAAAGACAGGTGCTGTCACCGGAGCCACAGAACACTGACCTGAGGAGGTGCGGGCAGCTGACACACGGTCATGGGCTAAGCCTGCCTTCATGGGAGAACCCATCCCGGAGGCAAAGAAAGGAAGAAATCTGTCTCTGGGGAACCTCATTGGCCCCCATGTCTGGACATTCCAATTATATGAGGGAATAAACCGTCCTTACTGTGTAAGTCAAGTCAAGTCAGGCTGCCTGCCACTTGCAGTATAAAGAAGGTTAAATTAGGTACTATTTTTCTACCTAGAAATTAACAATAAAATGCATGTAAGGGCTGGGAAAATGGCTCAGTCAGCAAAATACACGCTGCACAGACCAATTTTTTTTTCTAACAGACAGGAAACCTCAGTGGCTGGAGATATTCTCTGGGATGTACCTAGCACCAACCAGATATAGGTGCTGCTCTCTTGGGGGTTTGAAGGATCCTTTGGGGGTCATCAAACACTGTCCTTTCACTTTCCCAACTGAAGAAACTGAGGCTCCCCACAGAAGAGGGCTTATCTTATTGGTACTGCCCATTGTGGCAGAGACAGGTCTCCAACCCAGGTCTTCTAATAAATGCTCATTAGATGAAATATAATCATCAGTTTGGATGCCAATTGTCTACAAAATGCCAATTCTCCCTGGAAGGGCTCCTGCGTAACTGCTTCCTCAGGAGTTTCACAACAGGTTTGGAGTTGTTAACTCATTTTTCAGCTTGTCCGAAACCACACATGATATAGAGTGCCAGGCTGATGCGGGAAGGGATTTTTCTCCACCAGTCAGCCAGGTGGCTTATTTCAGCCCCTGGAGTAGCTGTTAATCAGGTTGCAATAGACTTCAGCGTTTCACTCAGAACCTGGTGGCAATCCTAATACTCTGCCACTGCTGGCTGCTGACATGGCTGCAAAATGAGCCAGGCCGATGGTCCCATCCCTTGTCAGTTTTATTGAGGGGTCCCTTCAGAACGGTTCCTGCTGTAGCCGACCTCAGCAGGGGCCCCTTCCTCACCTCAAACTGCTCTCCCAGGGCACAAGTGATGCACCCTGCTCTCAGAAATTTAATAGCATCGAGGCAAGAGCTAAATGCTCTGCTTGGGGCCTGTCCAGCTCTGCTCCTGCACTCAGGGGTGGCCTTTGGAGCTCCACACTCCCCCAGGAAGGATTCTCCCAGGAGAATCCCCAGGAAGTCCTCTTTTCCTGCTCATGGATTTTTTTCCCCCTGAGACAGGGTTTCCCTGTGTAGCTTTGCTCCTTTCCTAGAACTCACTTGGTAACCCAGGCTGGCCTTGAACTCACAGAGATCTGCCTGGCTCTGCCTCCCGAGTGCTGCCCATGGATTTTTATGAGAAGCTCCTTCAACTCTGTTACACCTTTTCCACCCCATACAGATCCAGCAGAAATATTGCTAAACATGTTGAGCTTGGAGTGGGGAAACAACTTCAGGCAGCAGAGGTAACGGGTACAAGGCCACATACATGGCTAAGAAATAATGGTCTTGAGGCTCGAGAGATGACTCAGCGGCTAAGAGCACTGACTGCTCTCCCTGAGGACCCACTTTGGTTTGGTTCTGAGCACCCACATGGAGGGTCACAACTGTCTGTAACTCCAGTCTCAGGGGATCCGACGCCTCCTTCTGGCCTCTGCGGGTATTGTATACTCATGATGTACTACTCAGGTGGAGCACATGTGCACAGAAAAAAAAAAAAAAAAAGAACTCTTTAAAAAGAAGAAAGAAACACCAGAACAGGAGTTAAAAAAGAAAAACAAAAAACAAAAACAAAACAAAAAAAACAGGATGTTCAGTTCCCAGGCTAGAGTCCTCTATGACTGTTCTACAGCGTTTATAAGCTTATGAAATAAATGCTCTTAGAATCTACTGACAGCACATCTACCCTGTATGCAAATGGTCATGAGCTTACCTTGACAACAGAGCGTTTTTATCCTTCAGACACTTTGAATCGCTGCTTAGAAATCATAGCTACACAAAGAAAAAAAAATTGAGACCTTAAAAACTGCTCTCCTTGAGACAGTAAAAGAACATTGGAAAAGAATACATGAGGGGGTCTGTGACAGAACCGTTCAGTGTCTTGACTGTGTTCCAAGCCATAGAGGTGATAAAACTGAATAGGCAACACACACACACACACACACACACACACACACACACACACTGCCTGAGAAAGAGGAGGAATCTGAACACAATGGCATGAGCTGGCAGTGCCACACCATGTCCTGCTGTGATCACAGAACACCGTTCATCAAATATTACCACCTGGAACTGGGCAAAGTACATAATTGATCCCTCTGTGCTCGTTCTTAAGATTTCATGAGAGGCAACAATTCTTCAAATGAGAGGAGCATCGGAAAGTAAAAATCAGTGCACTCTGAAGCTAGTAAATATTTACAGAATGTAATATGCCAGTTAGGCCAGTGTAGAGAGTCAAGTGTTGTATCCGTATTTATATATATTTTAAAAATGAGGAAAAGTAAATGATTCTTATCAATTCTATAGGGTAAAATTACATATGATTGGATGTGAGTGCATTATGAAGTGTGTGGTGTGTTATGGGCGGGACCTTCAGGATAGAGACCATACAGGGTCTACAAATGTGTTGAAGTGGCTGTATCCATCACCCTGGAACACCATCTCCACTGAAATGTGTGCCCTGGATGCAGTGCCACGCTAGCCAACTCTAAAACGGGGCTCCGAGTATCTCCCAATGGCTATTTCTTTCCGTGTTCTCCAGACTGTCAGTGCTCCACAAGGTGGCACAATCTTCTGAAGGTAAAGTTTGGCAATATTTATCAAAGGTTTGAATTGCTTGTACCCTTTGACTCAGGAAATGATAATTATCTATTGGGTGGGTATGGTTAGTTCAAAGTGGTGAGGTTGAGGTACATTTCCAAGTTACGTCTTGCTTTCTGCATTGCCCAGGGATGGGTCCATACAGTGTTCTTGATTCCCACAGTAACTTAAAGGGAGACTTGCACAATGTCTGGAACCCTTGATGTCCTGCAGATGAAGGAGGAGGGTGTCCTCAAATTCCTTGTGAAAGGAACCTGATTAGGTGGCACCAACCTTGACTTTCAGATGGAGCAGTACATCTACAAAAGGAAAAGAGATGGTACCTACATCAGGATCTGAAGAGGACCTGGGAGAAGCTGTTGCTTGCAGATCGGGCTGTCACTGCCATTGACAACTCTGCTGGTGTCAGCGTCACCTCCTCCGGGAACACTGGGCAGTGAGCTATGCTGAAGTTTGCTGCCGCCACTGGAGCTACTCCAATTGAAGCCCACTTCATGCCTGGGATCTTCACTAACCAGATCCAAGCAGCCTTCAGGGAGTCAGCTTCTAGTGGTGACTGATCCCAGGGGTAACCACCAACTCCTCACAGAGATGTCTTATGTCAACCTGCCACCACTGTTCTGTGTGACACAGATTCTCCCCTGTGCTACGTGGACATTGCCATCTCACTCAGTCTCAAGGGAGCTCACTCAGCGTGTCTGATGTGGTGGATACTGGCCCAGGAAGTACTCTGCCTGTGTGGCACTATCTGCCATGAATGCCCATGGGAGGTTATGCCTGACCGACAGAGACCCCCAAGGAGATTGAGAAGGAGGAGCAAGCTGCTGCTGAGAAGGCTGTGACCACAGAGGAATTCCAGGGCGAATGGACCACACCAGCTCCTGAGTTCACTGCTGCTCAGCCAGAGGTGGCAGACTGGTCTGAGGGTGTGCAGGTGCCCTCTGTGCCCATCCAGCGGTTCCCTCCTGAAGACTGGAGTGCCCAGCCAGCCACTGAGAACTGGTCAGCAGCTCTCATGGTTCAGAGCACCGAGTGGGTTGGTGTCACCACTGAGTAAGCCTGAGCTCCTCTGCAGACCCCCCAGCAGAGGATAAATGGTGGTAGGAAAATAAAGTTCTTAAACGCTGGGGAAAATGTCATCTCCTTTATGTTGTCCTATATTTCCCAATTTTTGTCATTGAGGAAAAGGGAATCTGATCAAGGCCATTCAGAGATTGATGGCCAAGTAGAGACCGGTCACTCCAAACTCAGTGCTGTTACTATGACACAGAAGGCACGAGAGAGGGAAGTGAGAGATGACAGAGGGTGGACACTTGTATCCATGCAGTACAGTGGAGAGACCAGAAGTGACCCCATACACTCATGGTCCAGGGACATTTGACCAGAGTGTCCAGGTAAGTCAACGGAGAAATAACAACCCCAGTAAATAACGCTGAGGAAAGTGGATATCCCAACTCAAAAGAATGACGCTGACCTCTTCCTATTTTATATGAAGAATTAATCAAAACAAAGACAACATCAAAGAGGAAGAGTAAAAATGACTAGCTCTCAGAAGAAGATCCAAGTGCCAGTTCGGAGGCAACAGCTGCTGGACACAACACTAACAGCAGCAGAGGAAATAAGCAAATCATTTGAGTTTGGCAAATCCAACGATCTTTGGGTGTCCGAGGACATTGTTAAGTAAACAGACAACTCAGAAGGGGAGAAAAGTGTTGTGAATTATGTATCTGATAAGATCCAGTATCCAGAATAGATAAAGAATTCCTAAATGTGGCCAACAGAAGACAGCAACCCTATTAAAGCATGGGCAGGCTGGGGCTGCAGCTCAGTGCTTGACAGACTGTCTCAGATGTCCAGGGCCCTAAGCATGAAAAATATGATCAGTGCCAATAGTTACCAATAGGAAAGTGCAAATGAAAACCGTAACAAGAGATGCTGTATAAAACAGCCTGATGATTTTTTGAAATTTTCCCATAGTGATGTTGTGTGACTCAGCAATTCTAGGTAAGTACCCAACAGACTAAAAACCATATGTTCACACAAAAACATGTGTATGAAGAATGAAATGTGATGCTTCAATTCAATGGAATGTTACTTTGCTATATAAAGGATTAATGCATGCTACAAGGAATTAGCCTTGCAACATCATGGTAAGTGAATGAGGCTGTATAATACATGCTTCCGTTTATATGAAATATCTAGCCAAGCCAAATCCCCAGGGATAGGGTGTCTATCTGTGGGTGATGAAAACATTCTGGAACTAGGTGATGATGGTTGGATGATGCTCATACAACTTTGTGAACATACTAAAAAAGCCACTAAATGTATGGGTTGTTTGGTACGAAAATTACACCTCTCAGAAATAAAACTGGTGCTCCTGGGACAGTATCTACCCACTTGGAGGAGAACCCAGTAGGATCACTGTGGTGGCCAGTCAGCAAGGAGTTGCTGTCTCAACCAGGGAAAGCAGTTTTATAGGTGGCCCAGAGCCAGGAGTATGGGTAGAAGTGGGCCTGGATGGGGCATCAGAGAGGGGTGGCCTGATGCACATGCTCTGAGCCCTTCTTCCTCACACAGCAGCAGAGCTCCCCATAACCTCCTCTTTCCTTCCTTGGCAGCACTGACCCTTTAGGATGTGTCTAGGGTCTTGGGTTGTCAATCGCTTTTTGATGACAACTTACAGAAAGCTGCTCTCCTGAATGCCTTCCTAATACGGTGGAAAGCATCGTTCTCAAATGTAACCAGTACAGTCGAGGGCTTCTCAGGAAAATCAGCGGCCATCTTCTCGTCCCCCAGGTCTTTGTCAGTGTTTCATCTTCACCAAACAGGCTGAAGAACTCCTCAGTTCCCAGACTGAGCCAGCGGGGTGAACACAGTGTCCCCCAGCTCTTGATGGTAGATCCCTGTGGTTCTGTATGCTCCAGACTGGGCAAGTGGGAGCTGCAGCAGATTTCCCAGCCTCCCCTGCGTGGGTTAAGGATCACCTGTGTTACTAATAATTGTTGTCTTTGGTAACTTCGAATGGAACGGTAACAAAAGGTATAAATCACCCCCAAGGCTCTTAATTACTCCATTAACAGTTGCTTTGTTATCCCGGATGCCGAGCAGTTGTACTGCTCTGTGAGTACACATCGTGAGTTCAGAGGTACTGGCCTGGCTCCAAGCCAGGACTTAAAATAAGTTATGCTAAATGGATGGCTCAGTTGTTCCCCAGGACTCTCTCTGGGTTTGGGTTTGTGGGCTTAAGCGCATGCTGGAGCAATTTGGGGTCTGTGCATCTTCCAGGAGCTCCATCGAGCCCATGCTGCCTCTTGCCACAGTCACGCCAATTTTCTCACTGCTTTTGGTTTAGATTCTAATGTCGGTGTTTTCTCCCTCCCTTAGCCTCCACATCCTCAGGTACTACTGCGATCCCCCTCTCTCTCTCTCTCTCTCTCTCTCTCTCTCTCTCTCCATGTAGTATGTACTTGGCAAAACTAGAGTTGTAACAATCAAAAAGGAAAATCCAGACTGGGAACATCCAGACAGAAAAACAGACGGTTCCCCTGGGCTCTGGGCTGAGAGTTTTGGAGTTGATGAGACTTCAAACATCCATCATGGTGTCCAGGTTGTCAAGTGGCCAAGCTCGAGCTCCTTTGTGAGAAATTCCAGAAGCCTGGGATGTGGTTCAGACTCCTCTGAGCCCCCTCCCCCTCCAGCTGTCTGATGGAATTGTGAGCTGCGATCCCTAAGGGCAGAAGCTTTGATGATGCAAAGACGAGTTTGACCTCCTTGTGTGACCTCTGGCCTGTCATTTGCATACCCGGAGCCTCTGAGGACACCCGCTTTCCATGTACCAAGACCAAAGATCTGGAGGATGGAGGAGGAGATGCATGGCGGCGCTGTCACCTGGGTGGAGACAACCTGAAAAGCACGCCTTTTGCTCTTGCAGCCGGGAACACCCTGGTACCCCAACCTCAAGCCTCTTGGTATACAGTGAAGAATCTCTGTCCTGGGGCCCTAAGCCTTCCACAAGCGCCTGGCCCATGGCTCCGTCCCTTTGCTTTTCCACCCAGATCTTTAGGACCACAGTTCAGCCTTTAAGACATGCCTATTTCATTCTGCCTCAAAGCTTGTTTCCCTCACACATGTAACCTTTTTGAAGAGAGAAAATGTGTCTTATATGTTTGTGGAGTGGATAAATAATAAAGAAATAAGCAATGATAAAGAAAAATAGGCCTGGTAAACACAGACCATGTAGGAGCTGTGGACCTTTGCTGGACCTCTGAAGCATGTCTTCAAACTGCAAGTTCTTCATGGACACTGAAGAACTCGTTTGCATTTGGTAACAAAAAGCACACTGTTGTCCTGTTCTGTCCTCCTACAACCCCAACTCCAAATGAAAATTCCTTTTTATTGAATCTGCTAACACTGAATCACACAGTCCTTTTCCATCAGAAGCCAGCTCCGCCTCTCCTGGAGATCAAGGACTCCCATTCAGAACCTCCCTGTACATATAACAAAAATATAAGTCTGCTGGTGAGTCAAAGAACTAAAAAGGAGTGCTCTCTCCCTTCCCCCTCTGTGCCTCTGTCTCTCCATGTTCACATCTGCAATGAAATCCATTTATCTCTAGGTGGTGAAATTTTGAATGATGTTAGGGTTTTTCTGTGTTGTTTTCAGTGAGCATCTATTACCGTTCTAATCAGGAAACACACAAACGAACAAATAAACTAACAAGAAAGAGTCACAAGAAGGCTGAAGCTCTATGCTCAGACTCTCCAGCTTAGTTCTAATATTAGATACTCAGTTCTACCAAACCCAAAGAATACACCTATCAGCTAGCCTGGGAAGCTCCTTTGTACAGACAGTTCACCTAGGGAAGCACCCTCGGACCATGTCAGTAGCAAGACTTCCTCTGCTCAGCAGCTCCAGCCTCCCAGAGGACCCTGAATTCACAGAGTTGGGGACCTATGCACTACTGAAATGATGGACTCAGGAGTCTTTCCTTGTCATCATTTGCCTTTTCCTTCAGAAACATTGTCACTTGTCGGGACGAACACTCCAGGCCTACAGTATCTCACTCACATCCCAAACCCCTGAGGTGTGAAGTAGGAACTTTCCCATTTTGAAGAAAAAGAAACAGACCCGTGGGATGGTTATGATCACAGAAAACACTCATCTCCCTATATTTTAACTTGAAATAGTACATACGAGAATCTAATCTGTGGACCAAAGTTTGAAAATACACAACAATAAAAGGACACCAAGATTAAAAAATGGGAAAATGGTGGCACACACACCTTTAATCCTAGCATTCAAGAGACAGAGATCCATCTCTGTGAGTTCAAAGCCACACTGGAAACAGCCAGGCATGGTGACACACACCTTTAATCCCAGGAAGTGATGGCAGAAAGCAAAAAGGTATATAAGGCATGAGGACCAGGAAGTAGAGCTGGTTAAGCTTTTAGGCTTTTGAGCAGCAGTTCAGCTGAGATCCATTTGGATGAAGACTCAGAGGCTTCCAGTCTGAGGAAACAGGATCAGCTGAAGAATTGGTGAGGTGAGGAAGCTGTGGCCTGTTCTGTTTCTCTGATCTTTCAGCATTCATCCACCCCCCCACCTCCCACCCCCCCAAAAAAAGATTAAAAAATGGACATGAAGGCTGTCAGGCTAGAATTAGTCAAGAGTCAAAACAGGGAACAAGACCCCACTCTGTTACTCTAGGCAGTAACAGAGTCTGGGAGGCACATCTTCAGCGCTATGGGCATAATCCCTCATCCATGCTCTTGTAAGCAATCCTAATAAAGCCACTGGGTCACCAACATGAAACACGAAAGAAGAAAGGGGACCAGTTGGGGCAAAGAAGGGGATCAGTGTAGGTAGAAGGGGAATGAGAGGGTCAAGAGGATAAACACGATCACTACTTACTATATATGTGCGTGTGTCTGAAAATGTCATAACGAGATTCATTATTGTATATAATTAATATGCACAGATAAAACCTTTTAAAACCATGATGTGGGCGGGCGGTAGTGGCACATGCCTTTAATCCCAGTACACTGGAGGCAGAGCCAGGCAGATCTCTGTGAGTTTGAGGCCAACCTGGTCTACAGAGAGAGATCCAGGACAGGCACCAAAACTACACAGGGAAACCCTGTCTCAAAAAATATAAATTAAAAAAACCCATGATGAGTGACTACAGTTGGAGGCTAACATTTTCCAAGTCACAACCTGCTGCTGCGCACTCATGACAGATTCTCAGAGGAGTCTGGTGACTAGCTGATGGCGAAGTCCTTAGGCAGCATGTACTATTGTCTAAACAGTTACTGTATTTTCTAATCAATTGTTTTAAGGGGGAAGTATGCATAAAAATCTTTCACGGCCCTTTAGCAGGCTTCATTTGTGGTTCTGTAATTTCATTTCCTTGCTAAGGAAAAAGTGAAACTGCAATTCAGTTTAAATGCTGTATGTTGCAGGCAAGCTGCTTAGGAGATACAGTCTCAGGAACTGGGGGGAACGTGTCTTTAGATGCTGTTGGCACAGAAGAAGAGTCCCTGGTTTGGTCCTCTGGGTGTAAAAGACAAAGAAAGCTTCCCATGGCTTGACAACTTGGAAAGGTGAACTCCAACACAAACGTGGGGAAAGAGGCGGCTCTGGACCAACAACCCCATGAGGTGGTCAAGGGCAATCTGGCAAGTTGGGAGAAGAAGAGGTATTTGCAAGACATCCGATAAAGGATGTATCCCACCATACTCAGAACCCTTATAACGTAACAAGAAGATGAGCAACTCAGTTTTGGAACAGGCCAAAAAGCCAAACAGACAGCTTACCTAAGAAGATACCCAGACGGCGGGTGAGGTAGGTAAGCAAGTCTCTACAGTAGCAGAGCAGTGTCATACCCCCACTGGAGTAGCCAAAATCCGAAGAATGGGCCCACAAGGGACGGGACCCAGGAGATCTCCCTCACTGCTGGTAGCAATGCTGCTTTGGAAGGCAGTTTGGTTGCCTCTCAGGCAGTAAGCAGCCTCTTCACCCACCACCCTGCAGCCATCTCCTTGGCATTTAGTTGAATGTGATTGAAACTTGCAACCATATAAAAATCTACACACAGATATTCCTTATGTTCAGAATCTGGGAATGATCGAGATGTTCATCAGCATGTCAATGGACAAGTCAGTGGTGGGAACCCAGACAATGAGACCCATAAAGAAGCGAACTGGCAAGCTGTTGAGGCTCACAACACAATACTCCAAAATATGGTACCTTGCCACCGTGATCGTTTCAAGCTGAATGAAATTAAGAATGCCAGAGGCAGATGGGTCTCCCTGGCCCTCTGCCCTCTCTGCTCACCTGAAGTTCCTTGACGGGGTGTTACCCAGGGAGCCTGAGCAAATTTGAATACACAGACCTCACTAAGTGTCTTTAGTTTATTTTCCTTAGGTCATTTCCCTTTCTGTACTTTTACATGACTGTCCATTCTTCACCAAACTTAACCAGAAAACACCCAGTTCTCTCAGTCTCTGGGGTACCACTCCTAAAATCCCTAACACCATAAAAAACACTGGTTAAGTAAATTAGTCATGTTTTTCTCTTGTTAACTTATCTTCCAGTGCAGAATGTCAGTTAGCATCTTTACATACCTTTAGTCCGGGAACGCTGTCCATTTTTCTCCTCTACAAAGCCATGAAAGGAGGAAAAGACATGGAGGAGATGAAAATGCAAATAAAAAATGAAAGAAGTGAATGGCCAATAAGAACCCTGGGGAAAGGCAGGATGATGCAGATCAACAGTGTCCCAAGGTTAGTGAGAGGGAGGGCTAGCGGCTAGAGGATTGGTGCAGCAGCAGTGTCCTGTACGGTGTAATAGCAGATACATGCCATTTTACATATACCAAAACCGCCAAAATGCATAGCATAAAAGCAAACCCTAATGTACACATCTGGTGGAGAAGATACAGATAGAGGGGTGTGTGTGTGTGTGTGTGTGTGTGTGTGTGTGTGTGTGTGCAGGAATTCGTTGAGATCTCTGTTTTTTCATTCAGTTTTGTTCTGAACCTGAAACTGTCCTCAAACAAGGTATTTTAAACATCTTCCAATCACAACCACTTTTTACCCAGAAGTTCTTATAACAGCCCCAAGTGTGTAGATACATAAAATCAATATGCAAATCAAACTTTTACCTATAATAAAAATATACTTTAAACAATTATTTGGTATACACACAATTTTACTATTTACTAAAGAGAAATCAAAGTTGCACCCTAATGTTTATTTTTATGTAAAAAGGTTCAATCTAGGATGAGTATTTGATACGTTGGGACCTAGACCACCTTCAACATTTTCCTCATTGGCCAATGTTTTTATCTGAGAGTCATCAAAGATGAGAATGCCACTTTACATACATAAGTAGCTCAAAATGGCAGAGGTGTGTTTAGGTCATTTCAGAAGTTATTTAAAATTCTGCTCTAATTCTAAACCAAAATTTAATGACTTTAGAAAACAAAGCTGAAGTCAGTAACTCAAGCAGCAATTTTCTAAAATCAAACATTTTAACACAACACGATTCAAAGACTCCCTATGGTGAAGTTTGCACGCTGAGAGGTGATATTGTAAAAATCTCCAAGTATTTTCATGGTTAAACCACAGTGTCTCTATGAGAACGGAACACTCTGTGTGTATAGTAGAATTCCTGCAGTCCACAGCACACAGTGGCTTCTGGCTGTGTGAAGGTTCCAGGCAGCCCTTGTTGGCGTGGGGTGGAGGTATGAACCGGGCAAGGCACATGTGTTGCATTCCGAACCAAGGCTGTCATGACCCTGTGCAAAGTGACCCAAGCAATAGCTGCTACAACACCTTCGATTCTTTAAGTGTTTGATTTTGAATTAATTTTTGCTTGCTGCCTGTTCAGATACCTTTCACTGTTGCCAAAGTTTCACAACCCTACATTCAGTTACTTAGCCTTCTGTGGCACAGAAAATCTGTACTCCAAACAAACAAATAAATAAATTGTTTGGAAAATAAAGAAATTTATGTGTGTGTATGAGACCATCACTCTCCTCCTTTATAGGACCAATTGGAGGCAAAATGATGAAATTGGAGGAAGTCTCCCTTTTACATGCCAGTGCTGGGCCCTGCCCTGCCCTGCACTAAGGGTGGTGTTGAATGCGTGGGTGGTTCTGTGGGCAGCCCTTGAACCAGTTTCAGCCTTAACTGACTTTAGGATTCAAAGCAGAATTGCTTACAATAACTGCCCAGGTGACTGACTGAATTGGGATGAGTGTCCTCAAAGCACCTCACAAGACAATTAAGCCATGCTGCTGGGGCCAGTGATGGCTGGCTCCTCTCTTCCTCAGTCTGCAAACTTAAGGTGGAGGTTGAGTGTAGGAAACACCATGGATCTGAGGGAAAGGGGATTTGGGGGATGTAGGAGACGTGGAACTGGATGACCCAGATGAGGGCAATTAGAGGGCTGGGGAGAGACTCAGCTGCATAAGATGGCAGGGAGGGAATGGTGGTATTGAAATCACCCTAAAGGCAAGGGCCAGCCACATGAAGATTGCAAGCAGAGGAACGATATTGCCTGGAATCTTGCATGTTTCTAGAAACTGCTCGATCAACATTCAAAAGAGAAAGGAGGGAAGGGGAAATCAGAAAGAGGTGGGCATACTCATCCACTCCGTTGTCTATCTATTATGTAATAAATAGGGGTCCAGTCATCTGAAGTCAGCGATGTGCCCATTCAAACAATTCACTTCTGGATAATGGTCCATCATTACAGTCATCACCGTCATTATCTGTTGTTAGTCAAAGAATCATTTTCTCATAACATAATGACAAAACATGCTATTAGAAATTTTACTGTAATTTCCAATAGGGACATTCTCCATTTTCTGTGTTTAGGACTGGGGAGGAACCTCACTTTCCATATTTCCTGTATCTGAAAATTTATGAGCATCTCCCAATGAGAGATATAAAACTCAACAGCAACTTTACTGCTAATGATGGGAGACACTGTTTTTTATTTGTAGCCATTGCTCTTTAATGACCTACATAGCTTTAGCACTTTTCCTACCTAGACAAAGGAATATTGATTTTCCTTTTTTCTTGGTAGTAAAATCTGGCTAGAAGAGTGACTCAGCTAACCTGGCATCTTTATTCACTCATGTTTCAGCTGGCATTCTAGAAGTGCATAGGAATCTGGAGAATGAAGTGCCTCCATGCTGGCAATGCTGTCCCGGAGGTAAATGCCTCTGTTCAGGGGCTCAGAGAAGTTCTTCTTCTGCTGTATCATGTGATGTCCTCTTAGACAGATAGGAGAAAAAGACATCTTATTTGGCAAGGGAGAAAAATGCATTCTCAAATGAAAAGAACTGGAAGAGAGGTATAAGAGGTCAACAGCACTTACAAATTGAACAAAGAGATGATTAGAATGTAGACACTTCTTAGGAAACTACTGAAAAGGAAGCTATGGAATCAGAATAGCAAACTAAGGTGACCCAGGACAACTCTTCCCAAAGATGCTGGGTTCCCTGGGCAGCACTGAGCCCTATGGGTTCTCACCACATATGGACTGCACATACTCTGGTTGCCCCAAGACTCACAGTTGTCTGCCCTATGGTTGATTTGTAAATGCATCTTGAATGGGGTGGGTGGAGGGAAGAATGAGCATGCCCATGGGCAAAAAGAACAAAGTTGGCACATTATGAGCTGCTGGACATTGGAAACAAGATCCATAGCTACCACTTTCAAGTCCGCCATTTTGTAGCGAGCAGTGTCAGAACATGGAAGGTCTTGTCATATGGGAGCTGAGGAAAAGGATGCTGGGTGGTCAGGGCTTGGAAAGCTGCAGCCAGAAGGCCTCTTGGGTAAATGTGGTTGTGTGAGAACACAGCTGCACCCACTCACGTGTATGCTGTCTTTGGCTGCTTTTTGGTACATTGACAGTGGGACATAGTTACAACAGAGGCAGATCAGTGACAGGTCTAAAATATTTATTCTCTGGACCTTTATCAAAACATGTTTTATCAGGCCGGTGAGTTGGCTCAGTGGGTAGGGGTACCTGTGCTTAGTTAGCCCTGACAGTCTGAGTCTGCACCCCAGATCCCATAAGGCAGCAGGAGAGAATTGACGCCTAAGAGCCATGCTTTGATTTTTCACATGTATGTAGTGACATGCACATTTCTGAATAGACACAGGTAAAAATGATTAATAATAATATTAAACCATGTTTTAAATGGCAATATCTGGATGAAGAATGGAAAAAGATAGCTTTTTCAAACTCTGTGTCTTCTGAATTTGTGGTTGATTTTAAGTGTGTGAAAGCCAATGACACCCAACTCAAAATGAACTCCAAGAGGTATGGATGACATAGAAGCACCTGCTGGACAGGTGTCTTTCTTTTAACCCTCTCCAAGAGCCTCCTGGGGATGGTTATAATGCACTCCACATGCATTGTGTCATTAGGCAATGCTTGCTTCCGAGGCAACTCCAGAATTTAACATTTAGGCTAAATAATTAAATGAAGACTTGGGCCTACAGGGCTTTGAGGCTCTCCAGCCAAGCACACATTGCTGTCCTTTTATTTAATTGTTGCTGCCTTTTAAGACACATTGGTCCGAATCAGCAACTGCAACTCCTGAAGCTACCAGCTGTGGTTAGGCCAAAGGCTGTAGCAGGAGGGAATTCTGTTCCCTCAGCCTCTGACTCTTTCAAAGCTCTGAAGGGAACTTAACTAAACCTCTCTCTCTCTCTCTAAAGAACTAAAGACTCAAAGGTTAAGGTGGATTTCTGCTCTTCAGAGAGGCTGAATAGCAAGTAGCTCACCTCCTCCTCTTTCTCTCCTCCTCCAAGAAGCCTTTGTGTGTCTCCCCGTCCCTCCTTACAAACCCTTCTCCACCTGGCTCCTCCCTACCACTTCCTGTCAGCCAGTTGCTGACGCAGCCTCCTGACTGCAGGTACATTTAATTTAATCAAACACATCTGCCCATCATTAAACAAATGTTCCAGAGCGAAAACAAAAGTAACACACCTTGGAACACTATTCTACAACAGCACATGGATGGAACAGCACTTTCTCCAACTCCTGAGTCTTAGAGACCTGAAGATTAATCCCTGAATCTCAGTGTAAGGCTTTATTAGTTGTGGCCTGAGAAAAACAGCTGTGACCCTCCAAACATCATGGGCTAAATGCCACAGAATCAGCTAACGTTTATCCAGCCTCCACACAGGAAGGGCATTGAATGCTTTCTACAGTTTAACTCATCCCTTATCACATCTGCCCTAGGAAGCAGGGTCAGTTCCGATCCTAATTTTCCCTACAAGACCACTAAGTGCCATGAGGGTCATTGCTTTTTCTGTGCTGTAGAGCCCACAAGTGGCAGAGCTGTGATCTGAACAAAAGAATCCAGTTCCAGAAATGGGTCAGAAAGCTCTTAAATGGTTCTGGCGACTATTTGGGACAGCGTTTCTCAGCCTGAATGCAGGCTGGCTTCACCTGCCAGTTTAATGAGGAATAGAACCTTAGTGTCAGTGTCTGGTAAAAGCTCCCTGTCTCACTTTGATGCAAAGAGGACGATCTGAACTAGCAGTGTAGGGAGGAGCTGGGCCCAATGCCTCTCTGCTTGTGCTCTCTCCCCAAGCCGATGTCCCACCAATCCCCACACTTCCACAAGGATTTTGTGGCTCTTGTACTGCTTCCAGCTCACAGAGGCAACGCTGACTCCCATTGGAGTTCGATGGCATCCTGCAGCCTCTGGCTTACCTGAACTTCCAGGTTTTCTTAGCACCATATTTGGAGAGGAATAGGAAAACAAGCCTGAAACATTCCAAATCACTGTCAGTTAATGTCTTAGGGTTTCAATGGCTGTGAAGAGACACCATAACCACAGCGACTTTTATAAAGAAAAACATTTCATTGAGGTTAGCTGACAGTTTCAGAAGTTTAGTTCATTATCATCACGGCAGCAGGAAACTTGGTCCATGCAGGCTGGCGTGGTGCTGGAGAAGGAGCTGAGAGTTCTACCTCTTGATCCACAGGCAACAGGAAGTGAACTATCTACTACATTGAGCATAGCTTGAGCAAAAGAGACCTCAAAGCCTCGCCCCCCAGTGATAAACTTCCTCTAACAAGGCCATACCTAACTCCAACAAAGCCATACCTCCTGATAGTGCCACTCCCTTTGGGGGCCATTTTTTTCAAACCACCACAGTTAAGAATGGCTATCATTCATTCATCATACTAGCAACTGTACCAGGGGCTTTCCAGATATTGCCATTAGACCTCCCACCTGGTGTTGGAGGGTAGCCTGGGCAGCAGAAATCCCTCTTGTCACCACTTTCTAAATTAATTGGGATAAACAAAAGGCTAGGGCAGATGAGGTCAGCATGTTAGCTTGTCTGCAGATGAAGGTTTGGGAAATTATAGGGTAAGTGTGAGGTGTAAATGAACTTCTTAGAATTGGACTATTCAAAGTTCAGCTAGTGGACAAATGTACTTACACCTGAAAGAGACAGGCCATTGCTGCCGTCATCATGTTCACAAGGCATTATACAATTGAAAGGTATTATCACAAAGCAGAGACCCCACAACAGCCACCTTTGGCACCATTCTTGGTTATTATTAAGGCAACTATATCGCAGAAGCCATGTGCAAAGTCATTTACAAATTTCTCTCAATTTACATGTATCTACCATTTGCAATATATCCCCAGACTAATTCCCCAGAAAAGTGGAAGAAAAGATATTTTATTGTATTTCCATCTCGTATACTGTGCTTTTGGGCGCCATATGCAAGACACACGTGAAAGGCACAGCCACAACATGGCTCATGTGGGCTTTGCATGCCATTTACATCAGGTATTCCTGTTGCAGAAGCGTTGGGCACATAAATGTTTATTACTGTTGGGTTGCTGGTGCTTCTGCCCTCCACATACCTGCTGCTGAACAGCCGGTTCTGTGTTGACAAGAATGGGAGCTTGTGGACGCTTTCTGCTAGCACTCTAGTTTTTGTGTTTATTTTTTCTTCAGGAGTCCCTGGCTGTCCCCGCCCTTCTCCTCTGGCCATATTCAGAGTCTGTAGTAACCTTGATATTGGCTGTACAAAAAGAATTCAGCGCCAGGCAGTGGTGGTGCACGCCTTTAATCCCAGCACTCAGGAGGCAGAGGCAGGTGGATCTCTGCGAGTTCCAGGCCAGCCTGGTTTCCAAAGCGAATTCCAGGACAGGTGCAAAGCTACACAGAGAAACCCTGTCTCGAAAAACCAAAAAAAAAAAAAGAAAGAAAAAAAAAAGAATTCAGAGAAGGACTATCTTGATTTAAGAGTCAAGGAAACAAAACCAGATCTTTCTAATACCTTGGCAACCAATTTCTAAACAGTGGTTCTCAACCTGTGGGTCATGACCCTTGTGTGTGGGGGGGTCAAACGACCTTTTCACAGAAGTTACCTAAGACTATCCAAAAACACAGATATTTACATTATGATTCTTAACAGTAGCAGAACTACAGCTATGAATTAGCACAAAAATACTGTTATGTTAGGGATCACAACACGAGGAACTGTATTAAAGGGTCACAGCATAAGGAACCACTGTTCTAAAGGGAAGTTGGTGGAGTTTTCCCAAGGAGATGGTGACTGTCCCCACATCAGTCCATTGCTTTTTCCTCCCACGCCTCATCGGCCTTGCTGCAAGTGTCTCAGTTCCTCAACATTTGTCAAATGCCCTGAGGGACCTAATCATTGTCTTCAGAGACTGGAAGGAAGCTGAGGTCTTTGTGTGGTGTACTAGCTAAGTAACAAAAACTAGATGACATGAGCAATAATATATTGTAGTGCAAGTGCCTGGCCTTGGATTGAGCTGGTTGGGGGAAATGGCTGTCATTGGCCAGTTTTGGGTCACATTGTTTGACTTTTTTGTCAATCAAAGGAAGACAGAATGCATGTATGTATGTGTGTATGTATGTATATGTGTTTATGTATGTATATGTATGCATATATGTATGATAAATAAGAGGCTGGGTCTCAAGGTTAATCAGATATTGTTAAGATTTTAATATTAAGTATTCCTTGCAGGCTTGTGTTTGAAACACTTGTTCCCAGCTGGTGGAACTATTCTGGGAGACAAGGGAGCCTTCAGG
This sequence comes from Onychomys torridus, assembly GCF_903995425.1. Taxonomy (NCBI): domain Eukaryota; kingdom Metazoa; phylum Chordata; class Mammalia; order Rodentia; family Cricetidae; genus Onychomys; species Onychomys torridus. The sequence goes on from NC_050444.1 coordinate 116,074,049, forward strand.
AAGTGGGGCCTGCCCGGCAGAAGCAGAGCACTTGGGCAGGCCAGTGAAGGCTGTAGCCCTTGCCCTGTGGTTCTCACTTTGCTTCCTGATACATCTCCATGTGATCATCTCCATCACATGCTCCCACAACCATGGACTGAGTTTCCCTGTGCATCCTTCCTGCCATGATGAACTTAAACTTCTCTGAGACCATGGGCCAAATAAATAAGTCTCCCCACCATTAGGTTGTTTCTAATGGTTATTTGTGTCATAATAAAGCAGTTAATACAGATATGAACTTGACCTTTATTTCTAGTCTAGATCACCTATATGACCTCCAGCAACTTGAAAAACTATCTATTGCTCTGGTTCTTCTTCAGCAAAATGGAACTTATCACATAGGATGATTATGAAGAAAGCATGATGCCACGTGAGTATTCCTAAGAGAGACCTGTCATTGTCACCAAGGGAAGACTTGAGGAAACTATTGCGATCCTAAACTAGTTGCCACATGAGTGGTGTTGAGGAGTCATCATTTCTCCAGTTGAGAATTCTGATAATCATATCAGAAAGGGGTTAGAGTTGGGCATTTGGAGGAAAAAGAGGACATGGCAAGCAAGAGAATGGTTTAATCCTGGGAAAAGAAGCAGGCATGCTCCTGCAATAGATTATGGATACTGAGTAATTGTGAGTATAGACACTTGCATGGCCCAAGGGGTCATATGGGGAGAGAGAAAGGAGGGACAGTCTGAGTGTGGCATCCAAACACACTCTGATGAAGGCAGTGAACTCCACTGGTCCTCTTTTAGTAATCTTGCACAGGAGAACAACTATAGTTAATAATAATACCATAATGTTGCATGTCTCAGATAGCTAGAACATTTTGGATGTTCTAACAACAAAGAAATGATAAACATGGAGTTAGAGAGATGGTTCAAAAGTTAAAAAGCACTGGCTTCTCTTCCAGAGGACCCAGGTTCAATTCCCAGCACCCACATGATAACTATTAATCATCTGTAAGTCCAGTTCCAATATATCTGACACCCTCTTCTGACCTCCTAAGGTGCTGCATGGATATGGTAGACAGACATACATGCAGGCGAAACATCCATACACACAAAATAAAAAGTTGAAGAAGAACAAGAATGATACCAACAGATATGCTAACTTAGAAGGGGGGAGACCATGAGCTCAACCCTAGACAAAGGACTACAGACAACTAGGGAACACTGAGAATGGGCTGAATAGTCACCCCAGGGAAGACCATGCCAACTGACTATCCAATACCAAATGTTTAGCCCTGGAAACATGTACACAAGTAACAGCATACAGACTGAGCAGGTTGTATTTATGTATTTAGGAATTTGTATTTATGTACATAACAACAATTAAAGAAAAAAGAAGACATGAATTTGAAGGAGAGCAGGAGAAATGGGCACATGGCAAGGTTTGGAAGGAGGAAAGGGAAGGGGGGATGATGCAATTATATTATAGCCTCATAGAAATGTTTTTGCTCAGTCTGGATGGAGGTGACAGGACCTGCCTGTACTGAATCCACCAGGTTTAAATGAATCCCCAGGGGTGCCTTGATCCTGGAGGACATGGGAATGGAGGGGAGGGGCTGGGGGGAAGGTGGGGGTGGGGGCAGGAGGGGGGAAGACAGGGGAACCCATGGCTGATGTATAAAATTTAAAACACATAATAATAAAGAAAAAAATTATAAACATTTAAAGTAATGTATATACTAATTATCCTAATTTGATAGCCATACACTGGATATGTGTATCATTATATGACATTGTAGCCCATAACATGTGCAATAGTGGTGTGTCAAGAAGAATTCCACTATTCCTTGGTTTTCCCACTTGTAAAACATGAATAACAGATGTGGCAGCTACATGATAGAAATTAGAACATTGCTGGGCAGTGGTGGTGAACACCTTTAGTCCAGCACTCAGGAGGCAGAGGCAGATGGATGTCTATGAGTTTGAGGCCAGCCTGGTCTACAGAGTGAGCTCCAGAACAGCCAGGGCTACACAGGGGAACCTTGTCTTGAAAAAAAAATTCGAACATAGCTCAACATTACTTTAGTCAAACATTCTGAACTAGTCCAGAGCCCAAGCATTCTGCCAGTAATTTATCACACACATGAGTTTGTCAAGCACCACTATGTGCCAGGGACTTTTCAAGGTGCTAGAGATGTGAAGAAAACTCTGCCCCACCAGTTCTTGAGTGTTCAGTGTTGAGAACAATGACAGGCAATTCTCTCAATTCAGTACATTTGATACGAAGGGAATGGATGAAAGTAGATGGATGAGTGAATGTTTAATTTACATAGATAGGAAAAGGGAGTGTTGGATTTACCCATTCAAAAAACATCGAGTCCCAGCTATTGGCATGACTCTGAATGCTGTAGGAGACACTAGAAAAAACTACAATGTCTTCTGCTTCAGAGAGCAGTGGGATGTAGATGCCTGGGGTGTGAAGTCAGGTGACTCTCATGACTCTTTGCTAGTTAGTCATTTTGAACAAATTCCTGGGTCTTAGTGTTTCCCACCTACAAAGTGAGGATAATACTGATTTAAATGCATGTTGAGAGGAATTGTATTTGTAGAAGCTCTCTGAAAGTTACCACGTGAAGCTGTCATCTTTATATAAGTGTGCCCTGAATGTCCACTGCTAGTGATGTCACACAGAGTCTTTCAAGGGTGACCGAGAATTGTCCTGATACCCAGGTTTGCCTTGGCACTGAAGACTCGGCTGATGCAGGAAGTAATGAAATGAAGGTCATTATCATTGTGATGCTTTCTTCTTCCCTGAAAAAAAAAAAAAAAAAAAAAAAAAAAAAAGCAGCTTTGGCCTTAAAGAGCTCGTTAAGTAAAAAGAAATGTTTGGGCATCAAATAGTAAGAGCCAGTAGTCAGCCCAAGTCTCCGTGTCTAGAGGTCACTAATACAAGGCTGTTGTTGGGCCGCATTTCTGTGCCTTTTGACTCCCTAAATCAGGGTCAAGTCAACAAATGCTCATCAGTCACTGATGAGTTAACTTTCCTGTGGCCTCCATAAACTGTCTGGGAAGCAGCCATGTGAGCAGAGAAGGGTTTCTTTCAGTTACTATTTCAGGAGGACACACTCTGGCATTGTAGGGAAGGCCTGCTGGGGAAGGCCTGCTGGGGAAGGCCTGCTGGGGAAGGCATAGTGGTAGCCCGGGGACACTGGCTACAGTGTCCCTGCAGTTAGAAGGCAGAGAATGAAAGGAACTAGGGCTGGGCACAAAACCTCGAGGTCTGGCCCCAACGATGCTTTCAACATCCGGGTTCCACTTCCCAAAGCTCTACAGCTTTCTCAAATGGTGCCGCCACCAGCTGGGGACAGAGTGCTCAAATGCGTGAGTCCATCAGGGGACACATAGCAGTCACCTGCCAGGTACAAATCTAGGGGATACTCTACTGTGACTGCTGTAGGGAACAATACATATGTAGTTGCTCCTTGACCTGCATGGGTTCTGTTCAGTAAATCCATCATAAACTGAGATGATCCTAAGTTAGAAAGAGCTTGTCTCCAAGGCACTTAATACACCCAATCCCCCAAACATCATCATTTAGCAACACAGCCCACCATTAAGTGTCAGGTTTTTTAAAATCATCATGGTTCTGCATATGGCTGGGAGCTGGGGTCCCTGCTTCTGAGAATACTGTAATACTGTCTAATTCTTGTTATTTTTTGCTGCCTAGGAGAAGATATAAATCCAAATTTGGTGTATGGTTTCTGTTGAATATATATTGTGTTCATACCATTGAAAGTCAAAAATTAAAAGTTGGACCATTGCGAAGTTGGGGGTTGTCAATACATATTATTATCAGAATTGGCTCACTGATTACAAAACCTAGGAGCTCTATTGCTGTGGGATAATGCTTTTGTATGCTGGTTTAATAAAACACTGATTGGCCAGTAGCCAGGCAGGAAGTATAGGTGGGTCAAGCAGACTAAAAGAAGGGAAGAGGAAGGCTGAGTCAGGAGTTGCCAGCCAGACACAGAGGAGGCAAAATGACAAGGCAGATCTTAGAAAAGTTACCAAGCCACGCGGCTAAACATAGATAAGAATTATGGGTTAATTTAAATGTAAGAACTAGTCAGTAATAAGCCTGAGCTAACAGCCATGCCATTCATAATTAATATAAGCCTCTGTATGTTTATTTGGGTCTAAGCGGCTGTGGACCAGGCAGGATACAGGAAAACTTCCAACTATACTCTATGATTTGCTTTCTGCAAGCTGAAAAACCATGGAAAGGAAGTGATGTGATTCAGTTGAAGTTCCAAGGTTTGGAACCAGCAGAGTGATTACAAGTTCTGATCTGTCATGGCCCCCTGAAGGTGAGAGAAGACGGCTGCTGATAAGTGGAAGGACTGAGAAAAGCCTCCTTCCCTCTGCTGCTGGATCTTGTCATCACCCCACTGGCTTGGATGAGGGCCACTTACATCCTGGAAGACAATGTACTGACTCCCCCAGTTCAACTGCTAATCCCTTCTGGAAACATCCTCATAGTTGTACCTAAAAATAATGCTTTGTCATCAGTCTGGGCATCCCATAGACCAGTCAGGTTGTGAGTCAGATGTGAGTATAAATTGCAACACAAGGCTAGCAAGAAGGCTCAGCTGGTAAAGATGCTTTTTATCAAGTCTGGTGACCCAAGTTGAATCTCTGGGACCCACACAGTGGAAGGAGAGAATCTACTAATGCTGGTTGTTTTCTGACTTCCACACTGTGTATCATGACACACATATACATACACATTTGAACAACACACACACACACACACACACACACACACACACACACTAAATGAATCAATAAATGTAATAAAATGTTAAGAAATAATTGCTATATGGTCTGAATACTAGATGACAGATGGATGAATGGATCATAACAACAAAAAGATATGAAAGACTAGCTCTTCACAAACAGCTGAGGGGTGTGTGTGTGGAGGAGGTGACACATGAAGGGATTTTAACATTAGAAATTTACTGGTGGTGGAGAGAGAAATGGATTCCCACTCAGCTGCCCTGGGTTTCCAACCCTGTATACTTAGGAAGAAGAGAAACATAGAAAACAGTAGCTGTCATTTGGGAAAGAAAGAAAAGCCACGTTGAGGAAATGGAGCAGAGGATGGTTCAGAAGCAGGCCATGAAAGCCTGATGGTGTGGGATCTGTTCTTGCATGTTCAGCCTGGAGTAGCCTTGCGTTAGTAAGCTGTAAACACGTTTTTCACAGTGGAAGTAACAATTCCAGAAGTACGTGGTGAGGAGGATCACACTGGAGTGCTAGGAGAGTTATTTGTTTGTTTACATTTTCTTTCTTTTTAAACTTATTCTTCTCTCAGAAATTATATCCCCTCTCTCCTCTCCTCCCTGTGCCCCCATCTCCCCTCTCCCCCAGATCCAGTCCTCCTCTGTTTCCCTTCAGGAAAGGGCAGGGCTCCCAGGGAAATCAAACCACACATGCCATATCAGGTTGCAGAGAGACTAGGCTGGAAGAGGAACCCCAGTAGGAGGAGAGGGTCCCCAAAGCAGGCAAAAGAATCGGAGATAGTCCCAGCTTCCACTGTTACGAGTCCCACAAGAAGACCAAGATGCACAACTGTTTCACATATGCATAGTGCCTAGGTCAGTCCCACTCAGGCTCCCTGGTTGTCACTTCAGGCTCTGTGAGCTCCTGTGAGCCAAGTAAGTTGATTCTGTGGGTTTTCTTATGATGTCCTTGACCCCCTCTGGTTCCTACAGTCCTTCCTAGGAGAGCACTTCAAATGCCTTAAGACTCATTTAGGGAGAGCCTAAGGTCATTCAGGGAAGGAAGTTAAGGGTCTTGGGTGGAGGGGCTGGGGAATTCATTCATGGACTAAGGACATGGAAGCTGACAGACTGGGACAGTTGATTCCTGTTTCTGAGAGCAGTGAGTCTTGCTAACACTCAAATGATTGCCATTTCCCTTGTCAGGCAGTGACAGGAGTTAGTTGACCTGAAAATTCACTAATAGTTCCATTAAAGAGGCCTTGGAATAACCATCTTTTTACTCATCCCGGTCAATTAACAATGAATTAATGCTAGACATATTTTCAATTGAGCTGAGTCCTGATTCCCCCTCATTTTACCTAAAAATAGCCCTTTAAAGGGACTGTCAACCAGTTCTGCTTTCTTTCCAAGGCTGCACTGGAGTTTCTGTGAACCAGTGTCTGCCCTAGGCATTGATGGGAAATGCAGAAAACCCTGACCTGAAGATAGGAGACCTGGGCTGCTGTACCCGCTAACCTGTGCATAGGCTTTGTGCTTCTGAACAGGTGACTGTAACTCTCGGGTTAAGTGTTTTTACATGTGCAATGGAAAGATGGATGCTGAGGGCCCTTTCAATGATCAGCTTAAGGTGGTTTCAGGGCTGGACAGATTGCTCAATGATTAAGAGCATTTGTTGCCCTTAGAGAAGACCTTAGTTCAGTTCCCAGCACCCACATGGTGGCTTGCAGTGATCTGTAACTACAGTTCCAAAGGATCTGATGCCCTCTCCTGGCCTCCATGGACACTGTGTATACATGGGGCATAGACATACATGCAGACGAAGCATCCACACATATAAAATAAAATAAGTCCATGTTTAAAGTGTTTTCAGGGGTGCTGATGGGATGGCAGGCCAGACTGGAGGCTGCAGAAGGGACACCAGACCTTATGTCTCTGAACCAGCAAATAAGATGCCCTTAACCTTTGTTCTTGTCCAGTGGTCCCTAACAAGAGTAGAAGGTGCTAGAAGATCAAATGTTCTTCAAGGAGCATTTTTCAATGTCTGGAGACATTTTTGATCATCACTAGTGAATGACTCTATTGAAATCTAGTGGCTGAAGCCAGAGATGCTGCTAAACACCCCCACACAATATAGGGTGTCAAGGGATTGTCAGAAAGATGCTCAGAGAGTGCCAAGACAGCAAAACTGCTCTAGCTTGTTGAGTCATTTTGATCTCATCATTGTTTTTTGTTTTCAATGTCCTGGTTTGTAAAATGAGAATGATAAGACCCAATTCTTGATACGGGCAATACTGACTTCCTTTTAGGCTAATTTGCTGTTCCACAAGTGACCTCACTTGAGGTCTGTTCTTACTCCTTCTTTGGATGTGGTGTCTAATTTGTCCCCCAGTTTGTGGCAATGGCTTCAGTATTTATCTCCGGGAGAGTTGACTCTTAGCCTTGAAACTGAGGTAGGCAAGAAATGTCCACTGTGCTTTTATTATCCAGTGTACTTCTAACATAGGCTTCTGTTTAGCAAGGTCAAAACCTTGGCAGTGCAGGATTTCCCTTCATGTCACTTCAAGCTTGTGTTCCCATTCCAGGGTGTTATGTGGGGCCCTGGAGCTGGGGAGGGAACTACCAAATTCTCAGTGTCATGTCATGATCTGTCTAGGTCACCACAGGGTCCTTTTCAGGACTGCTGTGCCTTCTGAACATGGAAGAACACACCCTGATGCTTCCTACAGCTCCGATGCAGTGCATCCCACATGATGTTCTCCCATCCATCTGCTAGACATTCCTCCCCTATTTTCATGCAGTCCATGGTCTTACTTTTCATCAGCACTACATAAAATTGGGCATGGGTTATCTCTGCTCTGAAACACAGGCACCAAACTTGAATGTCCGGGTTCTTACCCTGTAAGCTTTTAACCTGTGGAGGAATGTGGTAGGGCAGAGGGGATACCTCTCTGTGGGGCATATGTCCCTGCGGGATGCTCTTGTCTCTCATTTGAATTTGCTCCCTCCTCTTGTCCATCCAGTTTACCTTAACTAGTATCCTTTCTTTAGAATACCCACCAAGGGTTTGGCTACTCCAAAGACTAAAGTTTTGAAATTCATAAATACTTATCTTCTGAAGAAAGTATACAAATAGCCAAGAAGTACATTTAAAAAGTGTGCAACATCACTAGTCATTAAGGAGATGACATAATGGAACATTGTGATATCACAATTGAGTATTCTGAGGTCAAAATGGATCATTATAATGACTTATCACTTTGTATTCATTAGGATGACTATTACCAAAGTAACAATAAACAAAACCAAAAAATGGTAGGTACTGATAATGGCTTTGAGACACTGGAATGTTTATACATGCTGGTGGGGTTGTGGACTGGAAAAACTACTGTAAACAATGGCATGGTGATTCCAAGAGAGAGAGAGAGAGAGAGAGAGAGAGAGAGAGAGAGAGAGAAATAGAATCACCAACTAGTCCAAAAGTCCCATTGTGTGTGTGTGTGTGTACCCAAGATAAGCGAAAGCAGAGACCCAGAAATTTATATGCCTGTATTATTCACAATATCCACAGAGTAGAAACACCTCAAATGTCTATTGAGAAATTAATAAACAAAATTGAAGACATATGTACAGAGGGTAGCTTTAACAAGGAAAGTTGTATGGACACTATAGCAGAGATGCACCTTGAGAACATTCTAAGTGAAATAAGCCACACATAAAAGAACACATATTATGTGATTCACCTGCATGGGGTGTGTCATAGTTAGGCTTTCTTTTGCTGTCATGAAACACCTTTACCAAAGTGAAGTTGGGGAGGAAAGGGTTTATTTAAGCTTATAATTGTAGTCCATCATCAAGGGAAGTCAGGGCAGGAACCTGGAGGCAGCAACTGGAGCAGAAGCCATGGCGGACTGCTGCTTACAGGCTTGTCCCCATGGCTTGATCAGTCTGCTTCCTTCTACAACTCAGGACCACCTTCCCAGGGTTGACACCACCCATTGTGGGCTGAGTCCTCCCACATACATCATTAATAAAGAAAACTCACCAGGTCAGTCTGTAGCTGGAAGTTTTCCTGTGTCCCACCCAGTCTGAAGCCGCTCAGACCCAAGTAAACACACAGAGGCTTATGTTAATTAAAACTGCTTGGCCATTAGCTCAGACTTACTCTTATGCTTAAACTCAGCCCATTTCTGTTCATCTACATGTTGCCATGTTTTCTGTGGCTTTACCTGTGTGCCATTACATGCTGCTCCTTGGATGGCAGACTGGCATTTCCTGACTCAGTCTTCCTCTTTCCAGAATTCTCCTTGTCTGCTTATCCCACCTATACATCCTGCCTTGCTACTGGCCAATCAGCGCAACACATATTCACAGCATACAGAATGACATTCCACAGCACTTCCCCTTTTCTGTCTAATCAAAAAGGAAGGTTTTAACTTTAACATAGTAAAATTACATATAATAGAACAGTTATCAAGCAAGAACTACAGTTACAATATCTAGTCTATTTGTATTTGGCAAAATTAAAAAAAATATTCTATCATTTATTCTATGTTTATGAGTCTAAAGTTTTCATATCTAATTTATCTCTTATTATAACCAAGGAAAATTATAACTATTTAGTCTTCAACTGCATCAAAGAACTCAGAAGGATATAATATTACCTAAGTAAATAGGAAATGCATTGTAAGCAACTTCCAAAATTCTAGAAAGACAGAGACAACTGGATACCTGGACAGTTACCCAAAGTTCTTCTGCAACATTGGGGCATCTATTCTTCAGCCTATAGGCCTAGAGTCTCTCAGTCACTTCTCTCTGTTACAGCAGTGGAAAGCTGATTCACATGCTGTAGACCTGCACACTTAAAGAAAGACAAAAATGATAAAAATGTCCCATATTTAAAGTTAATTTGTTTAACAGAATCATGTGTTTCATTATGACATTTTCAGACATATATATAGTTTTGTACCTTGCTTATCCTAACCCACCCTGGCTACCTCACTAAGATCCTATCCTTCCCTCTTTCTTCCATGTCATGTCTGTGTATACACACATTACATAGTCAAGTTTAGATCCTCATATGACACAAAGCACATCATATTTTGTTCTTCTACTCATTGCCCTCTCTTGTTCTCTCTCTACCTTTAAATCCTTTCCACTCTTCTCAAAGTCCCTCTTCCACATTCATGTCATTCATAGACAGACAGATAGACAGATATATGGCATATTAGAGAAAGGTATTATTTGCCCTTCTGAGTTTGGCTTATTTTGCTTAACATGGTTATGATCTCCGGTTCTGTCCATCTTCCAGCAAATGATAAAATTTAATTCTTTTTTACAGGTAACTAACTCCATTGTATATACATACCACATTTTCTTTACCTGTCCATGTTTGATAGGCATCTCGGTCACTTCTAGATCTTCACTATTGTGAGCAGCACAGCAATAAGGTGAGTGATGAGCATCTTTGGGATATGCTGTTAGCTTCCTTTGGGTGTATTCTGGAGTGCTATAGCTAGGTCATATAACAATTCTAACCTTAGCTTTTTGAGGGGCCGCACACTGATCCATAGTGGTTGAAGCAGTTTACATTCTTCCCCACGGTACTTAAGGTCTCCTTCTCCCCGACACCTCCTCCCACATTTGTTGTCTTCTTGACACCAGCCATAAAATGGCAAATTTTACATTCTGTGAAATTGATCACTGCTAATTTTCTTCTTTTCTTCTGTAGCCAATTTTAGTTCACAATACAGAGCAGAGAAAGAAAGGCTTTGCAAGGAATGGTGTGATTGCTAAGATGAAGTAAAATGCAAGTACGTATTTTTAAAAAATTTTGTTAGCTTGAAAACTTCTCCTGTCTTAAGCCCATTAAAAAAATAAATAAAAGAGGGTTTATATGTTTTTTGTTTGTTTGTTTGTTTGTTTGTTTTCAAGAGGGATATTGAGTTTTCTTGTCAGAGAGGAGAGGGGATCCATCCCAGGTGTCAGGCAAGAAGAGAGAGAGAGGACCAACTCTAAGCATTCAGTCAGAGAGAGAGGACCACCCCAAACATTGATAGGGGGAGGATCCATGTTCAGCAGTCAATCAGGATCCTTTGCAAGATTGCTGCCTTTTTCAACTTTTCTACTCTTGATCAAGTCTCAATTTGGGTCTCTCTGTCTGTCTCCTTTGGCCTGTTTCTGCTTCTTCCCTCCCTCCCTCTTTCCCTCCCTCCCTCCTTCCCTCCACTTCCCTCCCTCCTTCCACACCTCACCTCTCCACTATGCCTCATCTGTGTTTAAGGAGGCTGTTACTAATCAGAGATAACCAAGAGTGGTTCACCAATCTCTGGGTGCCTTTGTGCTCCAGCTTCCTCACCAGGAAAGCTGGAAATGTCAACAGAGGCAGGACTGGGAGGGCTAAATGAGTCACTACGTTCTGACTAAAGGGAAGTAGGCCTGACACATGGTGCTGCTTACTCTTACTTCGTTTTAGAAGCCTCTGTGGAGTATGGCAGGCCTGGCCTGGGTAGACTAAACCTGGAAAGAGAATCGCTCCTTTCTATGCTCACATGGCTTCACATGAGTTCTATCTTCAGCAACAGGAAAACATCACTGGCTCTGGGGCATGCTACCATGGCCAGCTTCCACCTATCAATGCATCATTTACAAGGCAGATGAAGGGCTGTAGATGATGAAGGCCTACAGATGAAGGCCTGCAGATGATGAAGGCCTGTGGATGATGAAGGCCTGCGGATGATGAAGGCCTGCAGATGATGAAGGCCTGCAGATGATGAAGGCCTGCAGATGAAGCAGCAACCTGGTTGCCACTCCTGAGTGGTAAACACTGAGGTGGAGGAAAGGAAAGTTCTAGTAGATGAGACAACTGAAAGGAGGCAAATGTTAACTTGTTGAGACTTTCTCCATGTTTGATTCTTTGAGAAAAATGTTCTCATTTAATTGAAGGAAAACAGAACAGCATATCTCGGTTGTTGGATTGCATCAAGCAGGCTTGTGCAGGCAAAAAAAAAATTTTTTTTCCACAAATGCCCCTTTGGAGCCTGTGGCCACTCATCACACACATGTCTCTGACTCCACTTGGGGTCCCATACATGACCCCACCTCTGACCCACACAAGTCTTGGGAAGCTGTATTTGTAACATATCTTCAGGCTACTGTTCTTGGCCAAGCATGTTATCCACCCCAGCATGGAAGACATCTTGAAACGCTAAGAAGAGAGGGTTGACACACATCTGAGAATTTTCACTGGCTGCTCACAAATGCAAGAACCAGAGAGGGCAAGGGCCAGAATCAGGTGGCATGATTGTCCCTCCTGTGTTCCCTTCCTGGAGGTTCAGGGGACCTCATCGTAGGCCATTATACCCTCAGAAGGGAGGCCTGGTCTATGTAGCCTGATCTTCAGTCTCCACAGTGGGATACATGGATTACCTGGGTTCTATTTAAACCTCTTTGAGCTCTGTTCTCACGCACCATGACGTCAGCAGATCCCCAAGACTGAATTATAGCTTTGCATTCAATCAAGGATCATGTATTATTCTCTGTGTTATCCATCACTGCTTCCTCACTGCTTAGAACACAGAGTGACAGCAGTCCACACCACGCGCAGCACCTAAGGGGCTTTAAACCTATCAGTGGGAAGCATTGTTCTCAGAAAGATTTCGCTCTGTGGAAAAGGCAGAGCGGGACTGCTTTTGCAATGGCCAGCAGAGGCTTTGAAACGGTTTCCCATTAACTGCACAGATTCTGAAGCCACAGAATTCAGCAACCACCTCATTTATGTCCTGGGCATTTTGTTTGCGCTAAATTTTTAAAAATCTATTTGTATAAAATATAAAATGATCATTGGCTGCTCGGCTTCTCAACCTGCACAGCATAACAAACACTAAAATTATTTAGTGATGAGTCTATCCTGTCTGTGTATAGCCAGAAAATTACAGTTGGAGCCTTGAAAACATATTAATTGAAGTTTATCAAGAAGGCGGTAGCATTTAGACATAATCACAAATATGAAATATATCAATACTCTTGCCAGTAATTAGATATCCTATCTGCCTTGCGATTCTGATGCCTTTGGTAAGTATGCAGTATAACAAATGCTAGGCCGCTGTGGGCCTGAGAAGTGCCAGAAATACTTTTTCTCTTTCAAACTTCATTGAGTTGCACACTGAGAGTACACACATGTGTTGTTCTGTTGAAGACAGGCACTAGTGGATGACACTGGCACCTCCCAGAGTTATCAGCTAGAGTGAATGCAAAGGGTGCTTCAATCCAGTTTGACTCTGTGTAAACAACCAGGGAAACTAACTTCAGACACAACCTCCGCCATAAATGGCATTGGAATAACAGGGCATATGCACAAATCACATAAAGCAATGTGCCATTTTGTCTCTTTCCCCGTGTTTATCCCTAAGGAAACGCACTGAGACCAGCCGATGCTTACGGCCCCTCAAATGTGGGAGCTGGGATTGCTTAGCAGTGTCTCAAGATTTTTCCTCCCTAGTGATCAGGATTTCTTCACTTCTTTCATAGTTGAGATTTTGCCCGACACACATCCAACATGTGGCCTTAAAATAAAGGAACAAAAAACTCAGAATGACCAAAGTCTTGAGTGTTTATCGCTGAGGATATTTCAGAGGTTGGGTTGAATTTCATGAGCTCACTGGACACCAGGTAGGGAGCAGTCCCTTCCATGCCTCTGAGATGGCACTTCTCCAGGCTCACCACTCTCTAGGTTGTTGCGTAAAGAAGGCATGACACTGGTTCAGAGGACTTCCCGGTTCTCCCTGGAGGTGGCCACGGCCAACAGCCAAGGGCTTCAGCATCCTCAGGAACGCTACTGTGCCCTTGACATCCATCAGCTCCTAGCTGACTTAGGGGTTGGTAATACGTCCTTGTTTACCAAAGGAAACCGAGGCATGAAACAGTGATGCAACTTGCTCCAGACTCAGGTGCAAAAGACAAGTGACAGGAGAAAGACGATAAGTTCCGTGTGACAGAGCTGGATCCGAACCCAGGACCACCAGCTTCCTAACACCCCTGTGTTATATTGTACTGCTTTCTTTATGAAGAGCGACACTTTAGCTTTTCCTATAGCCCGTATGTTTAAAAAGAATCACAAATGAGATCCACGGTTCTGACTTCTTAATTGTTCTCTTGGGAGAGAATCAGAATATTAAAAAGTTATTTGTACCAGGGTTCTGGACAGTGAATCTCCTCCAAGCATCCAAGTTTCTTCCTGTTATGGGCATATTATCGCCTGTGCTGTGTTTCCTATATATTTTTCCTATATATATTTCCTTTGTACATGTTTCCCATAAGCCACTGCCTAACAATATAGCAGGACATGTTTATGTCAGAAGGTCTCAGGGCAAACTGGCAAACTTCAAAACCAAGCATTGTAGCATGAATCTTACAGGTCTTATTAATAAAATCAAACCTGAGGCCAGTTATTGGGGTGAATGCTGAAAGATCAGAGAAGCAGAACAAGCCACAGCTTCCTCACCTTGCCAGTTCCTCAGCTGATTCTGTTTCCTCTGACTGGAAGCCTCTGTGTCCTCATATCCAAATGGGTCTCAGCTGAACTGTGCTGCTCAAAGCCTAAAAGCTTAACCAGCCAAATGCTTCTAGTTTCTGGTCTTCACGCCTTATATATCTTTCTACTTTCTGCCATCACTCCCTGGGATTAAAGGCTGGATTTCTGGGATTAAAGGCATGTGTCTCCATGCTGGCTGTGTCCTTGAACACACACAGATCTGCCTGGCTCTGCCTCCCAAGTGCTGGGATTAAAGGCATGCACCACCACCGCCCAGCTTCTGCGATGGCTTGCTCTGACCCATTTTTTAGCCACCATTTTTGGCTCTGTATCTAGTGGCTGTCTGTTCTCTGACCCCAGATAAATTTATTAGGGTGCACAATATTTTGGGGAACACAGTATCACCACACATACCAATGACCTGTCTGCAATTATATATATATTAGTTTAATAGTTTGACACAGTATCACCACAAAGCATTCCATTTATTATTCCATCTTGAGGAATTTGCTCGGGCTCTTTAAGTCCTTCCCAGTCAAATGGAGATGATGACGGTGGTAGCCATCTTCAGGTTCCATGAGAACGCACGATGCCAGCTACCTAGTAACCTGAAAGCATGCTCTGCACCTGGTGCTTGTAGAACATTGAGCTTTGGTTCAAGAATAAGTAAGGTGGCTCACCAACTAGGGGGATAATGGAGTCCCAACGAACCAGAAACAGCAGGTCATTTTGGTTCTGTCTCAGTCCTGCCCAATAGTCAGCTGCTTGTTGCTATAACAAGCACGTGACAACCAACTTAGAATGCCGGCAGGTTTATTTTGGCTCATTGCTTTGTGACTGTGGTGGTGGTTTGTGGTGGGAGCAAGTAGCAAACAAAAGCATTTGCCTCATGCCTGGGATACAAATCAGGGAGACAAGGGGGCAGCCAGAGGTGGTGGCACACACCTTTAATCCCAACATCTGGGATACCAAGGCAAGTGGATCTCTGTGAGTTCAAGTTCACCCTGGTCTAGATAGCAAATTGCATGTCATCTGGAGCTATACAATGAGGTCCCATCAGAAAAGAGAGAAAGACAGACAGACAGACAGACAGACAGACAAGGTATTCCCTTCATGGGCATGCCCTCTGCCCCAATGACCAGAGAACTCCCCATAGGTCCAATATCAATGCTTCCACACTCATTAGCGCCATGCTGGTGGGTAAAGCTTTAATACTCTGGCCTTTGGGGGAACTTTCACTTCCAAACTCCAGGACTTAGCATTAGCGGCCATAGGTGAGGCACTTTCTCCACTTGGCCTTTGGTATTCCTTTCTTTTTAACAAGGGGAGATCCATGTGCCCTCTCAGATAGGTTCCTGCCAGTTTGGGCATTCTAGGAGGCACACAGGCAATCCTGAGTCAAGCCTACCTTTGGAGAGCTTGTCATTCCGTGTCCCACTAGAATACCACTAACCAGCCCAGGGCGCCTGGAACCCCAGCCATGTCTGCACTTGGCACATGAGTGCCTGGAGCAGCTGCCACACACAGCTCCCCGCCCCCAGCAGAACCCCACACCTCCTTAATCTGAACTCCTCATTAGTTCCAACTGCAGGCCATCTATTATTACCTTATGCCCATAATGAGAGTTAATTTCTGTTGGTATCAGATGGTCTTCCCCCTGGACATTTTTATTCATATTTCTTTCCTGTTTTGTGATTCTCAATTGGAGTTTTCTAATAACAGATCATTTCTTTTTGTCTAACTTTAATCTGGTCCTGCTTGACAAGCCCCATCCTTTTCATTGAAGGGTAAGACCACTTAAAGGAAGGCCAATAAGCCCTTGCGCTGCTCGGCCAGCTGGGGTGATTTGTCACCCGGTGCAGTGGTGGTCACACCAATGGATTTATCTCAAGGTAAATGGAGATGCTGAGACCCGGGACCCGGAGCTTTGATTAAGGCGCCCTTTTTGTAGTGTTGATAGATGTTGCTTGTGTTTATCTATTTGAAATGCCACTAAATCTGTGAATACAATGGAAAAAGAGAGTACTTTGCCGCTGAAAACATATTAGTGATTTATGTTTCTGAAAGAAGCACAATAAAGAGACAGAGGCTATTAAGAGCAGCTATTTCCATGAGAAATAGTTCTGCTTTAAAACACTATTAACCCCACCTTGATAAAGACCTGCATGCATGCATAATCATGTTTACTTACCCCTTTAGTTTGGTGCACTATGCATTGGGAGCACACATTCTCCAAATATTAATAAGTTGGTCAGCAGAATATTTACAGCAAAAGACATCTTACCCAGGACTGTTCTGCATGCAAATTTTCCTTCTCTCGAGATAGGGGACACATAATAAACTTATCTCAAAAGCTCTGGGGTTTATATGGACTTCATATTGCTCACAGCACTCTCAAATCGTCCTCGCCGAGGTTGGCCGTGTCTCCCCCACCCTCCCCCCTTGCATTGTAGTGGAAATAACCAGGGGGTGACATATAAAGATTATAATGCATGGATATAACTTATAACATGAATCAATGTCATCAAGACGCACCCATTTAAATGAATAGGGTCAGCTGAAAGTGCTGCATCACCCTGACTTGCGTGACAGTTACAAATGCATCACCTCGTATGCATAATAGGAGTGTACAAACCAGAAGAGATTTGTAAACTTGGTTCATTTCGAGCAGAACTGACCCGCAGGAGTGGAAAGAGAGAAAAGGCAACCTGGCTTGGGGCTGTCTGGGAATAAGTGATTCTTGGTTGTCTGTTACACACACACACACACACACACACACACACACACACACACACACTCCGGATTTCAGAGCCAAGTCAGGACAAGGTGCTGGTATTTACCCAACTCACTGTTTAAAGGGTGCAGAGCTGACACAGGATTGAATGGGACTCCTAACGCTGTGGGGGGGGGGGGGGCGGATACCACACAAACTGCGGGGAGGGGATGGTTAGAGGTGCTATTTGTACCAAGTCTGGGGAGAAACTAAGAACCAGAACCCAGGCGAGTTGGGCCCGCCAGAGTGAACTGTGTGCAGTTTAGTGAATGGCTCTGTGCTGTGTGCTCTGATTTACGACTTGGTCTGGGGCTGGTCTCTTCAGCTCCTGAGCTGTTGGGCTGAGTGGAGCTGAGCCGTGGGCGTCGGTACCTGGCCACGGGAGCCAGTCTCCAGCCGCAGCGCTCCGGGTGCGGGCTTGGCACTGGCCGGGTGGCGAGCTCCCCGCTTGGCAGTGGCCACACCTGCATCTCATTTGCTTGGGAGCGGCACCGCGACCCGCCTGCTGATGGGGAGCCTTCCTCGCATCCTCGCGATTATGACAAGTTATTAATTGCCACCATTAGCTGCAGCAGTCTGCCCGAGATCTCTGCTGCTCTCTGGAGGTGAGAGTCTGCGCATCTGAACGCCCAGGGAACCAGCGGCGAGTGGAGCGGGGCAAACCGAGCCACGATCTGCCCAAAAGGGATTGTGAGACGGTGAATAATTTATTAGAAAACATTTTTCTTTGTCCTTCCCACAGACCCTCAAATCCTCCCCAAGTGCTCTTTAGCAGCCTTGTGGATAATGTACTTACACATCTCACAGCCTGCTAAATAGGCTGCGGAGGCCGGCGGACTTCACCTCCCTGCGGCTGCCAGGGCCGTGCACCCGCGTGGGCCTTGGGCCTGTCCACCATGCCAGGAAACCAGGCAGTTTTGCCCAGACAGACCAGAAGAGCCAGCCAGGACCTCTCGTCTCCTCCAAGTACCCTTCCACCAAACAGAGCGACAGACCTGCACACGTGCCCAGAACCCACAGTTTCCATCCAAATAACATTGAATAGCACTCTAGGGGAGGAACACCCACGTCCACAGCTCCACGTTCCTCCTACAGAATTGGGAGCCGGATCTACAAGCGCTGCCGAGGAAAGAAAGGCCCAGGCTTTGACTCAAAGAGAAAGAAGTAACAGAAAAAAATATGCTGACACGTAATTGCAGTAGGTAGAGCCAAGCGATGGGCACTGAGCTGAGCTGCCAAGGAAGTTCAGGGACTGAGTCTAGTCTTACGGGTGAGAGGACACAGGGATTCAATGATTTTTGAAGTGGCAGCCATCTTTTGGAATCTGCGAGAGTACGTTCAAAGTTAAAGCTTCTGGGATACCATATTTTCCTCTCTAAAGTTCTAGAACCCCTAAAAGTGATGCTCTATGGTGTGTATTTGTGGGGTTGTGGTACACTATTTCATCATTCCATCATCCAGTCCCTAGAAAGCACTGACTATGTGCCTCACCCCATAGCAGGCTTCAGAAGGTCATGGTGATGAGCTCCCTGTTTTCCTAGAGGGCTGCTCAGACTCTGAAGACACGGCATGAAGGCTGCTGGTGCCGGGTGGGCATCTTCACAGACAGGAATCAAGCAAAGATGAGCAAAGACTGTACTCCTTCATTTTTAAAATCCTCCTTGTTAGTGACAATAGCAATGTTATGAGTGGATTGCACCATTTAGACTATGGGAGTGTACACACACACACACACACACACACACACACACACACACGAGAGAGAGAGAGAGAGAGAGAGAGAGAGAGAGAGAGAGAGAGAGAACCAAAACATTTTGAGCCCCATCATGAGTTAGTCGTCTCACATGGATCAGCCTCTGACCTGCAGGGTCTCACATAATGAGAGGAAATAGTCTAGTGTATAAGATAATTATTATATGTGGGCAGTACCTTCCTAGGGAAGTGATGACTGTTTCAGAAAATAAAGAGAAGTGATTCGTTTCGAGCTTGGAAGGACAAAGGAGATGGTACCCATAAGAAAGGCTACTAGCTGCATCCTGACAGATAGATGGGCCTGAAGAGAGTACACAAGCCTCATCTGTGGTCAGGGGAAGATGAGAAAAGTGAAGAGCTGAAGAAAGACTGACCATTCATTGGAATCATTCATTCAAAAAATTGAGCTTTACTATGCTGTTAGAAACTGTATCTTAAGTCCCTAATTTATATTTTGACACCCTACTGAAATCCTAAAGTCTAGTATGGATATATTTAGAAGAAAAGTATTTAAATTAAGATGAAATAAGATCATAAGGGTAGGGCTCATACTGTTAAGATTGGTGCCAATGAACTCATCCTTTCTGTGTGCACAAAGAAGGTCAGGTCACAGGAGGACATAGCAGAAGGTAGCCCTGTGGAAGCAGGAAGAGTCCTCACCAGAAACCAGTGACGTCAGCCTCTACAACAGTGAGAAAATGGCTTCTGTTATTCAAGCCCCTCGGTTAATGACAATTTTTTTTTTAAATGGGAGACCGAACAGAACTGTCCCCAGCCCTGGGAAATCAAAGATGAGACTCCCAGAAGCCCAGGACTGAGAGACAAAAATGTGGGGAGATTAGGAAATTGCTCAAAATAATCATAAATTATTGTATTAATTAAATAGCTTTATCTGTTCTGGTATAAAATACTGGGTATGCCTGGAGGAGTTGATGCTGTTTACCAATGTTTCTACTTTGTATTGGGAGCTAATCCTTGGGTCCATTCACACACACACACACACACACACACACACACACACACACACACACACTTGGAAGTTAATTTGGAGATGTGGAATTTGCTTTTTAAAAAGATATTAAATATTGTCGAGTGTTGTTTGTAGGCAGGAACCTTTAAGAACCAGAGAATATGGTTTACCAAGTTTCCCTCCCCACACATCACCCATCACCACTCTGGGCAAATGAAGCAACAAGAGGCCGAAGACCTCTGAAGAGCAGTGAGCCAAGGAATAACCTAGAGTGCTTGAAGCTACTGACATATGGACTTTATCTGCTACCGTCACACAATATCCCAGTGACTACTATAGGAATCATAGGCTGCTCCCAGCTCACACTGGTGGATGTTGGCTTTGCCAACTGAAGTCTTAAGAGCAACCTCCTCAGGGCATCAGGAGAGCAGCCTTGCAGCTTCCTCCGTGTGGCTGCTGCATTTCCTCCCAACAATGTGCATGTAAGATTCCTTGTCTAACCTTCACCCTTCACCTGAAAACTTTGTGAGTGAAGAGGCTCCTGTGTGGTGCCATGCCCTTTAGAGACCCAGACTGCACACAAGGAAGCTTACTAATTTTCTCTGGTTTTGCCTTTCATGTCCTACTCTTGGGTTTAAAGTAGAGGGTTCTGGGAACCAGGCGTCTGGCCTTAAATCTTGTTTCACTGCTTACTAGTCCTGTGGCCTTGGTAACTTTACTTAATCTCATTAAACCTCAGTTTCCTCTCCTAAAATGCAAATAAAATACCGTCTACCTCATGAGTCTGTTTTGTGAATTAATGAGAGAGTATGCATAAAGTTCAATAAAAGGTAATTATTAGTGATGTCATTATCATTCTTCTTTTTTATTTTTTTTAAATCAAGAATGGCTTAAAACCAAATGTCTAAAGTCTTTATCATAGAGCTTGGCATAGTGGCACATGTCTATAATCCCAGCACTCCCAAGCATAGCTACAAGTTTGGCCCAACACGAAAGTGTAAACTTGCACAAATATTATGTGGTTTGTTTTAAATTCAATTGTGTTTTAAAATACAAACTTTCGGGCATGAACTTTGTCCATGACAATAATGTGTCACAGTATCGAAAGGGTGGACACACATGCAAGGATTCCTGCAGTTCCCTTTAGGATCAGCGGGAGACAGGAGTTTGGAGTCAGGGGTCCTCCAGCTTCTGCTCAAGGTTTCTTTTCCCCCAGCAACATGGAGCTTCATGAAAATATCTTAGAAAGCTTCAGGTGGAGAAGGCCCTGGAGAGGGGCTTTAGTGGAACGGGGCTGGAGTGGAGCCGGGCTGGAGGGAGCGGGCACGCCACTTCCTGAGTTCTGCTTCTCTGCAATACTCAGCAACTCAGTCTTGGAGAAAGATTATCTCTCTTTTTGAAAGTAACCTGACCACCTGTCAAAGCTGGACCTTGGAGAGGAGCTGAGCGACTAGCCGGTGGCCTGGTGGCCTGGCTCTTGTCTGGGTCTGAGTAATTACACGATGTTGGCTGCTTACTCTCCATCAGCGTGGCCTCTCATGCCAAGCCTCTTCTGTGGTTCCAATGATGTGGCTGAAGAGCTCTACAATCTGCCCCACACAGCCAAAGGCACAAAAGTGTGACTGAAACAGAAGCTCTGTGATGGCCGCTTGTGAGCACAGATTATGAGTTTCTATTCAGGGGAAAGTGGTGAGCAAAGAAAGGAAAAATGGAGGAAGCGCCGAGCGTCCTAAGTCCCTCCTGTCATGAACATAGAATTATATCTGAACACTGGGCTTTCAGACAAATTGTTTGATAAACTTCAAGATATCTCTCTCTCTGAAACAGAATCTTACTATACAGCTCAGACTAACCTAGGACTTGTTATGTAGCCTAGGTTGGACTGGAAGTCAAGGGCCTCATTTTCAATGTCCTGAGTGCTGGGATTACAGGTGTGTGCCTTCACGCCCATAGTCTTTTAATCATTTAACACACGTTTGCTGACATCCACCTTGAGCCAGAAATAGTTGCTCTGAGTGCACAATGATGAACCAGGCAGAAGGCTCCCTGGCCTCATGAAGGCATGTCTAGAAAGGGCAAGCACAAGTAGTTGTGCAGAAATGAACTGTTTAATTCAGCAGAGGAATGGAAGGATGGGCAGGACAGAGGATGGGACGGAGCTGGAGAGCACAAATGGCACAAGCATGGAAGTTTTTACAGCCAGAACGCCATGGCTTTACATGCTCTGATTGCAGGTCTAGAGTCAGGGTGGAGGGAGCCTGTGCAAGAATCCAAGTGATCAGGAAAACAGTAAGCCCACATAGACATACCCCAGAAGACTCTCCTTAGCATGTAGTCTGCTAGGGAGCTAGCTCAACTCTTGACTTAATGAAAATGTCATTGTCTAGTTTCTGTGACTGTGTACACATCAGTCATTTTACAGAGCATCTTTTCTACAGTTATTAACTCCCTTAGAGCATGCCACACTTGCACTGAAGTAGGCAACTAATGCATCTTGCCAGCACTCTGTCACTGCCCCCTACCTCATGCCTGGGTGTCTTCAGGGACTCTTCTGACGTCAGCTGCGTGCGCCTTTGTTACAGCTTTCTTCACACTTTTATAGGCACTGGTTTGCTTGTTTGGATTTTCTCCACTTGACAGTGAGCATCTTGAAGACAGAGCATGTTTTCATTGTCCATGTATTGCCAGGATTTAGTAATCCCAGCTTAGGGCTCCCCCAAGACCAGCACTCAAATACAATTAGCTTATCTGGAACTAACCCCAGGAAATACATAGGAGGGGAGAACAAGAGAGGCCATGAAGCTTATGGGGGGGGGGGGTATTAATCAATTTCCACTCTAGAATGTTAGGAGACTACATAGAACATGTCACAGCACTGTCCCACTCAGGATGGGAGCCCCAGTGGCCATGAGCTCTCCAGCATCACAGACTGAGCATACTCTAGTCACCTGGGAAAGCCCTTAAGGCCCATACTGTGCTGGGATCAGCCTTCAGAATGTGAAGGTGTCATTGAGATGGGCAGGTGTCACATAGCATCTGTGGAACCCTGTGGCAGCTAAATAGGGTTGGGAGCTCAAGCAGTATGCACTGTGAAGACACATGTGATTGGGCCTCCAGATGGGACTCAGAATCCTGCTGTGGCATTGGGGACACAGTGAGGTATTGGGTCTAGAGCACAGGTTCACAACCTGTGGATCTCAAATCCTTTGGCAAACCTCTATGTTCAAAAATATTTACATTACAATTCATAACAGTAGCAAAATTACAGTTATAAAATAGCAACAAAAATAATTGTGTGGTTGGGGGATCACACACCATGAGGAACTGTATTAAAGGGTCACAGCATTAGGAAAGTCTTTTTTTTTTTTTTTTTTTTTGGTTTTTTGAGACAGGGTTTCTCTATGTAACTTTGTGCCTTTCCTGGGACTCACTTGGTAGCCCAGGCCGGCCTCGAACTCACAGAGATCCACCTGGCTCTGCCTCCCAAGTGCTGGGATTAAAGGCATGCGCCACCCGGTAGAAAGACTTATAGGTAGCCTGGGCACATTCCCAAGGATGTTTGTCTCTGCAGAAATTGTGAGCAGAATTGCTATGCAAAGCAAGAAGCCATTTAGCTTCTCATGTGACCAGCTCCCATACAACCAAATCCTGGTTAGTGGACAGCTTCCACCTCTGCCTTCTCAGCTGCAGGTGTGTGTGTAATATTCCTTTAACCTGTGTGAATATATATCACTGTGGTTGGGTTAGTAAAGAAGCTGACTGGCCAATAGCTGGATAGGTAGAGGTTAGGCAGGACTGGCAGACAAAAAGAGAGCATAAAGAAGAGGAGGGGGAGTCTGGAGAGTCTCAAGGAGATGCAGAAAAAGAAGGAGATAAATTTGCCATACTGTAAAAAAGGCAGAGCCACATGGCAGAGCATAGATAAGAAATATGGGTTAATTTAAAGCTAAGAGTTATCTAGTAACAAGCCTGAGTTATCAGCCAAACATTTATAACTCATTATAAGTCTATATGTGGTTATTTGAGAAGTGGCTGGTGGGACAGAAAAGCCCTCCTACAGGTGTGGGGGGGGGGGGCGTCAGTTTATACACTTGCTGAAATCAAATGAACTGAGCACACACTGTGCAAGTTAAGTGGTAGCTAAGTAATAACTCATATGTTGACTTGCAGGGTCAGAAACAGCCACAGGAAAGGGCAGCAGCCTCCTTGGTACTCCCTGGACTTCTGGAAGCTCCTTCTGGTTCTTTCTGTTTAAAATGGAAGTGATGTCATAGCTGAGGACCTCACTTTAACTGGAGCCTCTTGTAGCAAACTGGAGTTCTCATGGCCGAAGCCAATAAAACAGCATTCGATATGCCCTATACCTTCCAGGAGAAGGACTCTAGGACAGTAGACAGTGATATCAATGTGTCCTTTGCACAAGACTTGAAGCAGTAGAGTAGTGGATAGGACTGTGGATTCTGGTGTCAGCCTGCCTGGGTCCTGTGCCTCTGTTCCCTTGCTGGTAAAGTAAAGAGTGAGAGTCATGGCCATTCCCAGCTTCAAGCTATAATGAAGACCAAAAAAGTCCATCTGTAGAGCTTTTTGAACAATGCCTGGCTCTTTAGATGGTTCCCAGAACTACTCTAGACACCAAGTAACCAAAGACAAATCAGATCATTCAACAGGTTTCCTCTTAAGATCAACTCTGTGCCAGTTACTGTGAAGGTGTGGAAAGACTACAGTGAACAAGTTTCTCTCATGCCTGGGAGGAGCGTTGCTGTGATAACCAAAGAGTCCAGTGAACTGGTTAGGATCAAGGCAGACTTCCTGGAAGTGAGGGCCTTGCTAAGACCTTAGAGGCTGTTATAACAGGCAAAGGGTGTTACTGGCGGGTATGGGCATCTGCCCAGCTCCGGACAAGTGAGAAGTCACAGTCTTGGTAACTCAATATGCTGTGGGAAGTAGAATATGGAGAGGAAGACAAGAATGTGAGTATGGAAGGCTTCTCAACACTGTCAACTGCTGTGCTCTCCTGTGAACAATGGGTGAGAAGGAAGGAGCAAGTGGCCTACATTTAGTCCTCACTACTCTCCCACATGGCCTCACATTGTATGTTTACAGCACAGAGCACATACGCACTTCTCTTCAGTCCCACTGCCAATTCCTTGAAGGCAGAACACATGAGTACAATTTTTGAATCTTCCCTAGTCACTGGCAGTCTTGCTGGTATGTGAGTTGTGTCTTAGCATTTGTTGCCTACTCTGAATTCCAGTGCTATTTCTCATCTCTTGCTGGGGACCTCAAGACTCTGTCTTGCTCTCTTTGGGCCTTCCCATCACCACGGGCCTCTGCTGGGCCTCTTATCTTAAGATTGCAAGCAGAACTTCCCAGTGCTCTTTACCCGGGGCAATTGCTTCAATTCCTCATCCTCATTCCCTACAGCACATCGTCCCCACTCACCAAACTCTTCCATTCAAACCAATTACTTTGTCTGGACCAATGATTGGAAGATTTTAGTCTCTAGATAAAATATAGTGTGGAATATTGATGGCTTTGGAGCCATCGAGATATGAACCTGAACTCTACCCAATGGCTGCGAAGTCTTAATATTTTTGGAGTCCATTTCTCTTATCTAAAAATGGAGCCAATATTAGTTACTCTGGGTTGGAGAGTACTATGGTTACATGGTTAAATGCCAGTACCAGCATTGCTGCCAGAAGACACAGTGTGCAGTTTCCAAAGTCCTAAGCTGTCTGTGGTAACTGATTCAATTCCCAGAAAGTGTGTGAAATAATTCACTAGGGCCAATGAAAAGTCATTTCTTGGCGCAAAGAGTTCCATTTTCAAGATCCAGTGTATATGTAAGTCACTCCCATTCTAAGCTACTGCAATATCTCTCCAGCTATCCTGTGGCTAGCACTCCCACACCCAGGAGGCATATCAGTAGTGATTATAGCAGAGAGTAAACTATTCAAAAGTTCCTTTTCTTCAGAGTAACAAGTGTACCACATCTGGAACAATTTGAGTCAATTTTCTATCAAGACAGTGATAAGTTCTAAACCCTGGAGCTCTGCTTGTGTCACTGATGGAATCTAGGGCTGCATCCAAGTCCTTTGATGCAATTGAGACCTTATAATTACATGAGTCCATTCATTATCATGGACTTGGCGTGCGCATAGGAGAGAAAAAAAGTGGGGACAAAGGAACAAATTAAATAGTGTCAATACAAAGGAAGAGAGAGAAAAACCACTTAAAACTCAAAAGTTAATTACAGGACCTTCTTAACCACATAGCAGAGTTTGGGACACTCAAATTGATTTCAGAGAATTAATGCAGGGCCACCCCAGGAAGAGCTGTGATGCACACTGACTGCTCTCTGTCCCTCTTCTAACTATTTCTGTTTCCATGTTCTCACTATCTAGACACCTATGAGAACAAGAAAGAAGGGAGGAAGAGAAGAAAGAGGGTCTTAGTTGGGGTCACTAATGCTGTGATAAAACACCAGAACCAAAAGCAACTGTGGGGGAGGGTTTGTTTCAGCCTACACTTCTCAGGCTTCATTCTGTCACTGAGGGAAGTTAGGGCAGAAACTCCAGACAGGAATCTGGAGGCAGGAACTGGAGCAGAGGCCTTGGAAGAGGGCTGCTTACTGGCTTGCTCCCCATAGCTTGCCCAGCTTGCTTTCTTACAGCACCTAGGGCCACTAGTGAGCAGAGCCCCCCCCCCACATCAATCATTAATCAAGAAAATACCCTCAAGACGTGTCCATGGGCAAATCTGTTGAGGCATTTTCTCAATTGAGGATCCTTCTTCCAGATGACTCTAGCATGTATCTCTAGCCAGCTCAGAGGGAGACAAACACTTCACAGTGTTCTAATGTTGCTGTGTGTTCAAAACTCTGCCAGCTGCTGCTGCTGCTGCTGCTTCTCATCTATTAGCATTGGGGACACAAGACCTGGTTCAGAGTTAGCCTTTGGGTGATGGGCCAGGTGAAGTAAGCAAGCCTAGAGAATGAGTTAGCAACCCTGAACCTCACTTGGCTTGGGCTGTCTGCACATCTAACAGTAATGCATTTACCTGCAGGCACTATATACACACTCACAATGCTGCTTGTATCTGTCAACTTGACACAAGCTAGAGTCACCTGGGAATTGGTATGGGGGGCATGCACAATGAGGCAAAGCTGTGTCCTTAAGTGAACTTTTAGAGAAAACCCCCTACTTACCATTTGACACCTATCCATAAATAGGTGTGCATATGATTAAAATCAGATTCCCTAGGGAAGGGGCATGCACAGTAGAAAAATAATTATATGACCCAATCTATCAATCAAAATAGAGAATCACTCACACTCATTAGTAACTAATCTGTCCTTTCTTGAGACCCTACACAAAAGGAGCTTCAGACATAGCCTGGGGCCCTGAGGATGCTCACTCAACTGTCAGTCATCACAGTATATTCCTCTCTAATCTGTCCTACCCCTTTGCTTTGGATAAAGATCCCCTGCTACTTAGCAAATGTGCTGACCTTTGTTTCAACTTTTTGAATAATAGGCCAAGAACCTGGAAACATCTTGCAGTCACACAATGATCTCAGTCCCCATGGTAGTCTGCTTGCTGTGACATACCTGAGATAATCAGCTTCAAAGGAGAAGAGGCTTATTTTGACCCACAGTGTTGGTGCTTCAAGACCATGGTTAGCTGACCCCATTCTGGAGACGTATAACATCTTGGAGATGTGCATGAGGAGCAAATTTACCCACCTAGGGGCCAGGAAGCAAAGGAGAGAAAGGAATGATGGTGTTCCACAACTCTCTTCAAAGAGGCCTCCCGCTGGACCCCATCACCTGCCAATAGCACTACACTACCTGGGGACCATGCCTTTAACACATGAAACTTCAGGAACCATATGTAAAGCAATGTCAAGGTGATTGGAAACATGAGATAAAAAAATGTATATGAAAACCTTAATATATGAGAAAAATGCTCAATATTTCAGATTATTTCATCCATTTGGTGGATGAAGACATGACAGTAAGTGATATAAGCTGCATAAAGGTGATGGCTGGGCCAATCTTAGGCATTGCTACACTAGGTACATATGCTTATAAGCCCATGGAAGGATTCCTGGGACTCACATTCCATCTGTGTGATTCTAAGACTGACGTTCTTTCTAGTGCCTTCCTAGTACCCAAATAACTGTTCTATGGGCAGATCTAGAGTAGTTGTTAAAGGTACAAAGTGGAAGGCTGAGGAGCAAGGGTTCAAGTCTCAAGTTACATATAACTACCTTGTGAGCCAACTACACAAATGTCATGTTAATCATGGGGACACATGGTTAGATGGTTTCATTGTGTGAACATCAGAGTGTACTTCCACACACCTTGCGGTTATTTCACAGCTCTTGGTGCCATCAGGAGATGACATGAACACAACATGTGTAAGACTGCTGCCCATACAACATGAAATATTGCTTTATAGGAAGCTTTTCAAGAATAGATGGACTATACTCTAGTGATGAAAATACAGCGTATTAAAACTATAAACCAGCAGCAGGCATTTACTGTGGTTTTATGTACAGAATTTAGTTTCTACACACAGCACGTTATTGTGTATGCTTGGGCAGAACTTTTACCTATATTTTTATCCGTGCAGGTATGTGAGTCAAGAAATGTGCCATGGCAGCTGTGCTGGTTTGAAAGAAAATAGTCCCCAAGGGGAGGGGCACTGTTAGGAGTGACTGTTGCAGTGGGCATGGGCTTTTTGGAGGAAGGGTGTCACTGTGGAGGTGGGCTTTGAGGTCTCCTCTGCTCAGGCTACACTCAGTGTCACACACAGTTCTTCCTGTTGCCTGCAAGATGCAGGACTCTCAGCTCCTTCTCCAGCACATGTCTGCTTGTGTGCCACCATGGTCCCCATCCTGATGATAATGGACTGAACCTCTGAATGTAAGTGAGCCACCTCAATAAATGTTCTTCTGTATAAGAGTTGCCGTGGTCATGGTGTCTCTTCACAGCAACAAAAACCCTAACTAAGTCAACAACCCTGGGTAATGGGACTTTTTCACCTCCACTGTAATTTTTTTAAAAAGATTAAAATTTTATTTTATTTGTATGAATGTTTGCCCACATGTAAGCCTGCACACCTCTTGCATGCCTAGTGCCCACAGGGACAGAAGAGGGCATCAGATCCCCTAGAACTGGCATTACAAATGGCTGTGAGCCACATGTCAGTGCTAGGAACTGAATCTGAGTCCTCTGCAAAAGCAGCGAGTGTTCTTAACCGTGGAGCCTCCTCTCCAGCCCCTCCATTATACTCTATGGTACAAATGTCGTATGAAGTTATTTGGCTCATGGCCATACTGGATATTTCTAGTACTCCGAATGCTCTCAGTACAGCTCTTAGCCTTCCAATACGCCAAGGTATCAAGAGGGGACTGAGAGAAAAGGCCAACTGGGGGTCAGAGCTTTGGGTAAGAGCGACCCTAGGATTTTGGTATTCTGTGAAAGACCTCAGCACTGGGACCTGGGAGTTCCTGGAAAACGAAAGCCAGAGAGGAAGCTAGTGTCTGTTGAGATGACACCTCCCATCTGCTGTTCCCAACATTCAGTATGTGCCGCCCATTCAGTCCTGAAGAAAGCTTCGTAGGGAACAGTTCCATTTTACAGAGAAGGAAACTGAGGGTCAGAGAGGTCAAATGCCTCAACCAGGTCAACCATCCTGTTAAAACAGCTCATTTCCAGGTGAGTTTTGTCTCTAAAGACAGAAGCCTGGAGTCTTTTCACAAGGACAGCTGTCTTTCTTTAAAGAAAATATAAAAATAAAAACATATTTCTCAGGCTTTTTAGTCCAACAAAAAGTTCCATGTTCCACGGGTGTTCCCTAGAGGTGACTTATCTCTGTCTGGAAACACCACTCACCCCCATTCTGCTTCTTTTTTAGCTCGGCTCTTTTGAATGCTATATCCCCATCAATGTGATATGGGATCTGTGGTTCCCTGGCCCCTGGAATTTTATTCCACAGTCAGGCTCCAGGTTTGTGACACCTTTAAAAATAATGATGATTTGTGCTCAGCTTGAGTTTTTGTAGGAGATAGATAAATAAGCATATTCTTTCCATTTTAAAGTACGAAACTGACTCCACTTGAGAAGAGTGAGTAGTCAGAGAGCTGGCTTAAAAATTGAACCCTGTAAAGTTTACAGGCAATCTATAGCGAGACTAGATCTAACAGCCATGAAACAAAAAATTGCACCATCACTTTACAGGGGTTTTCCAGGAGGCTCTGGAATTTAAGTGTTCAAGTTCGGCCCACGTGATAAAATGGAGTTTATGATGGTTTCCAGTAGGCGTAGGAGATGGAGAAAAGACCACTTCTGTTGGTGGGCATCCTAAAAGAAAAACCTCCAAATAGAGTCTAGGGGTGAATTACGAGGTGGGCAAAGCTTTGCTGAAGAGAAAGCACACTAAAGTATTAGGGTAGCAAGCTCCCTCATTAACCCGAGAAGCCCTAGACACCAACCAGCCTTCCTACTTGCTTATTTCCTCCCTCCCTCCCTTCCTCCCTCCCTCCCTCGTTATTATTTAAAGGCCTTCCAGAGTACCTCTAACAAGGAGAGGTGAGATAATGAAAGCAGACTTCCTGAATCTTGCCCTCTTGGAGGAGGGAGACAAGCAGGTGAGCTGTGACTGTGTCGCAGACCCTGTGCTGGAGACGTCACAATGTTTGCTGGGAGCTGTGACCACACTGGGCGTTAAGCACTTCTGTGTTGGGAACTTGCTTCCCTCCACAGCAGCTCCAGAAGTAGGTGCCCTTAACCTCATCTTGCAGGTTAGAGGAGGCATGACAAAGGACTTGCTGGAGGTGAGGCAGTGTACAAAAGGGGCCGGAGAGCCAGTTCTGGAGCAGCTTGCTGTGCCTGCGGGCAGAAAACATGAGCCTAAAAGGGATGAGCAATTTTCTGGGGCAAAGTGGACCCAGCAGGTGCACTCTACGCACAGGAACGATATGGGCCCAAAGGGAGGTGCTCAGAAGCATGGTGTTTCAGAGGAACAAGGAGACCCAAGACCAGAGAGAAGTGATGGGGGTGTGTGTGTGCTGTGGGAGTCAAAGAGGATTCTACAAAGGGCGTGAGATACCACTGAAGTCATCTGAAAAGAACAGGAAGAAGTGGAGAGGGAGGTGGAGGATAACCTAATCCTCTAAATGTTTGTGGTGACCAGGTCAGCGACAGTGAGATGCCAGGAGGAATTTGAAGGGGCTATGAACAAGGTATTTGTGTGTGTGCAATTATCTCTCTGTAAGTAGGAGATGGGAAGGATGGAGATTGGTAGACACGAAAAAAATAACCATCAAATTACTTTATTGAGTAAATCATCTATTTTATTCGTTTGTTTTTTGTGAAAGGGTTTCTCTGTGTAGCCCTGGCTGGCCTGGAACTAGCTATTTAGACCAGGCTGGCCTTGAACTCACAGAGATCCTCCTGCTTCTGCCTCTGGGGACCTGGGACTATGCATGTATTAATTTTTAATCTAAAAATGGCATTATTATAATTATGGGCATATGCATACGATATACTAAAAATCACACACACACACACACACACACACACACACACACACACACACACACACGCATGCACCATGACTGATATTTGGGAACAACCCTCACTTTACAGCTGAAGACGTATTTAACTGAGCAGATTTTTTCTAATCTGTAAGGAGCCATCTAGCTGTAGACTCAGAGTTGATTGTGTCCAGCTTTGAGGAGACTGGGTGTTTCTTTCTTCGGCATTCAACAGTACGTCCCACCCTCTGGCCCTGTCTAACAGGTCACTTCTGTTCTCCTTTATTATTACTGGGGTCACAGAACAAGGGAGGACATGTTACCTGACCAAAGCCATACAGCAGGTAACAGGAAAATAAGTAAGATTCTTGGACAGCATGTTGTAATCCTCTCTAGAGTTGCTTCTTCCGCTTTCAGAGAAAGTTAGGAAATTTTCTTTGGAAAGAAAATTTTACATAAAAGAAAACATCTCTCAAAAATACAAATGCGGCCTAATTTAATTTCCAATACATGTCTCCACAGGCTTTGGGGGGAGAAAAGGTTAAAATGCAATTCTCTAAAACGAAGTTATTTGATAGAAGAATATTAACCTCCCCGCCCCTCGTGCTTTGACTGGTTTTCGCTCCCTTTCGTTTTTTGTTTGCCGGTCTATTCATTTTGGTGAGACCAGGCATGTTGCTAGGTAACGGCCCATGGCGGGCCAGCACGTTAGTCTGGCTGGCTGGCCTGGGTGGCAGACTTCCCTAGTGCTAGCTGGCGGCAATGCAGTCTCTCACAAAAGGCATTTATCACCGAGCAGGCACAGTAATGGCCACTCAGTGGAGGGGAAATTGAGCTGACCCGAAGGCCAAAGCTGTTAGGGAGACTGGTGGGAAGGGTAAGAGGGTCACAGCACCCTTTTCCCACCCACTTAGTGGGCAGTAAGCGGTACAACAGCCTAGCCACTGTTTTCACTAACGTATCCCGAGGCTTTGCACCTGAAATAAATGTTTGCTTGACATTAACGATAAAAAAAAAAGAGGCAAAAAATAAAATCAGTTTGCTCCAAGAACAATGAGGCAACCAAAAGCCTGTGATTTAAAGTTAACTCAGGTCCCCTCAAGATCTGATTTGGGTAGTCATGCTAGAAGGGAGATCAGCAGGGAAGGGGCATTCTAAACAATTAGGGCACCCTCATATTGGGCATTCGAAAATGTCTGTACACCCTTGAATCTGAAAGTTGTAAGTGGTATTTATTTCATATGCATCAAATCCAACTCACAGCAGGAATCATTCTCTCCAAATTTCAGTGAAATTCCACGGTATTTTCCCTCAGAGTTAACTTCGGCTACCCTGAGATAGTTTAGCCAAACAGGAAAGTCTTAGGGTACTTTTGAAACACTAAATGACAACACGTATTTGCATGCTATATTTACCTACACCGTGCTATAGATTTTTCTGGAAATGACCTTATTTTTCTGTTGTTTTTCCCCTCAGATTAATTTTTGCATGAATAACTAAAGGAAAAAAAGCAAGTGTTATAGACAAAGTCAGAAATATATGGAAAATGCCTGTAAGAATTAAAATCATTATAAATACTATCAAGTTACATACAAATTTTTTTTTTTTAATGTGGAGTGTAAGAATCCAGGTAAGATTCAACTGTGGGAGAACACAGACATTTCTTTCTTAGACCGTTTATCTTTTTCAATCAACCGTACCCCATGCCATTTTGTGTTAGAACTTGAGAAATTATATAAAGGAGCTTAAATGTCTGCACAAAAAAGCAAGCACTGCATATTAGCCGGATTTCATTTTTAATTATGTTCCGTATTGAGCAGTATGAGTTCCAAGGCTGCTTTCCCTGGGTGCAAGCTTGTCTTTCATTTTTCCAATGACGAATACATAACTACCTGAAATTTGAACCCAGACCCTGTTGCTGTGTGAACTCAACTAGATGGCTCCCCTCTCTGTACACCAGAGAAGGGAAGAAAATCCCACTTGGGCTACCACAATGCGCTATGTATGAACTACCACGCAGAGACTACAGTTGTTTTGAGAAAGAAACAAGAATGGAAATACTGCAAGGCACTGGGAAGATGGGGGGGAGGAGGGTTCTCAGGAGTGCCCCCCCCCCCATTCTCTTGTTTTTAAGATGATCAAACCCCTGGACTTCTAAGAGGCCAGGCACCAGCTGGGTACAACCAGCTGCCTGTGGTCTTTTGGGCCAATGAGCCTCCTTCTCCACAGGCAGGCGGGATACTGTGGCTTTTCTTCAGAAAGGAAACGGGGCTAGGAAGCACAGGAGGAGCCTGCTTGTCACTCTACCTCCTCTGCTTTCAAACAACAATATTTAACCAACAAAAGAAGAGACCAAGTCAACCCCAGTTTAGTGATTCCCCTGGAAGTCATCAAATAAAAACGTGAACTTTAAAATTGATCAGGATTAATTTCACTGACACTGTATCATAACATATCCCTCTTCAGAGACTCATTTGCAGAGCTGCAGATGCAAAGAAAGTAAGGAAAGAAATAAATCAGAATACAATACGGCAATTAGACTTTTGCCACTGATAGAATACTAAAAATGTACGATTTGTCAAAGCATTAGCAAACAGAGGTAAACAAAAGACTTATATTTTCTTTCGGAACACGGAGAGAGGAAGATTAAAATAATAAGCAAGACCATGTGTATCGATAAATTTAATTTATAAATGGTGCTCAGTTGCCAAAAGATGCCATGTCATCTGCTCGGTTGAAGAGTGCTACAGACTGGGATGATTTATCAAAGGCAGAGACATCCAGCACGGAATGGAATGCTGCTCTCATCTCCACCGACGACGCTTCCCATCCTAGAGGAGGGGGACCCAGTCAATGGGAAGCACAGTTCGGTAAGTGTGTCAAGCTTGGATTGGAAATTAAGTGTAGAGTGCATTTCTTTCCATGGAGTGCCAGTCTCAGGTGCCTATGCCAGGCACTGTCCTTACAGTCACCTTATTTTTACCAGGGTACCACCCCAGAGTAGCTATCTGCCACTATTATTAATCCAAAGTACAGATGAGAAAAGTGTCTGATAGGAAAATCACACTTTTAAGACAGGGTTTCATTATGTAGCCCAGGCTGGCCTTGAACTTCTGATCCTTCTGCCTCAGTCCCACCCCTATCCCACTCCCCTCTCCTCACTGCCCACTCCCCACCCCCTACTCCCACCTCACCCCACCCCCACTGCAATCTTCTGGGATTATAGGCCTGTATTGTCACGCCTACTACTAACAACTTGCTTTTAATAAATACTAGGGTCAGGATGCGAACCCAGGCCTTCTTAACTTCAAGACGTATACTCACAGGGTCTGAGAGATGGCTCAGCACTTAGAAGCATTTGTAGTTTTTGCAGAGGACTTGGGTTCAGTTCCCACTACCCACATGGTGGCTCACAACCACCCATAACTCCAGTTCTATGGGGTCTGAGGTCTTCTTCTGGACCCCATGGGCAACAGGCATGCCTGTGATGAACATATAATACATATAGGCAAAACACTCATGCACAAAGGACAAAGATACAATTTAAAGTATGTGTACTCACAGTCACAACCACGTAACTATTTAAATACATGTGCTTAAAACACAAGCTAATATCTGAAAATTAAGTTTTGATCAAAGAATTGTGGTGAGTGGAGAGCTAAGAAGCATTGAAATTAAACCTTTTCTCAGATCAAGAAGCTGAGAGGAGCAGGTACACAGTGGCCTCACAAGGACATGGTTAGGTGACTGTTTTACCACAAGGTCTCTGCAAATGTGCCTCAGCAGCTAGCACAGTTAAAAAACGGTGGCACATACCTGCAGTTGAGCGCTCAGGAGGCTGGAGCAGGAGGATGGCAAATTCGGTGCCAATCCAGGCTGAACAGCAAGATCCTGACTTAAAAAAAAGAAAGAAAGAAAAAAGAAAAAAAGAAAAAGAAATTCCGGTGGTTGTCACTGTTATAACAGCAACAACGGCAGCAGCGAAGTCAAATTCTCTTCTGGAGCGTGAGGGTATCCATCGGCATGGACACAACTCCAGGAACACAAACTGCCGAGGCCCATTTTTCTTGATCTCAGCACGACTTAAGCTGGCAGCTCTGCAAAAGAACAACTTAAGAACCATAAAGAAATTATGGTTTCTAATTCCCTGCGTGATTCCACCCCCCTGAATGCTTAAGGGAAGCTCCTTGTCTGTGTATCCAGTATCCAGCATATTGGGTGTTAATAGCTTAGATGCAAGATTGTAAAACATTGGAAGCGAGAACTTCTGCCCTCCGGGGTTCTCCCATTGTGCTGTAAGCATGTATTTAAGACCTCCTCCCTACTTCAATAAACGGCATTCGGCATTCAAAAAAAAAAAAAGAAAAAAAGAAATACCAGCCAATGCCAACACTTCTATCTATGCAAAGATTAAAACAAACAAACAAACAAAAAACAAGATATCTGCCACAAGACCAAGGAGAGCTGAGCTGACAACCTGCCTCTACCTCCTGAGTGCTGGGATTAAAGCCATGAGCCACCACTGCCCTGCTTGGTCTAGTTCTTACCATTGCCAATAACTCAGAGGTGGCTGTAATGATGTCAACGGTGTCCCCCTCAAATGCCCTTCCCCAGACTCCCAAATGTGACACTCTTTAGAAATAAGGTCATTGCAGACACAGTTAAGATAAAGTTAAGATGGGGTCATGCTGGAATAGAGAGAACTTCTACCTCAATAACTCATGTCCTTATTTTCTTAATGGTATTTTGTTTCTCCAAAAGAGAAAGAAAAAGAGACAGACACAGACAAGGTGAGAATGGGCATGTGATGACAGAGGCAATGATTGGAAGGATGGACCCATAACCAGGGACTGTCCAAGATTGCCAGCAACCTTCAGGTACTAGGAGCCAGGCTTGGAACAGTCTTGGTGGGCATTCCAGAAGGTGTGAACTCATATTGTCTTAAGTAGTTCAAGTCTGTTGCACTTTGTAATGACAACCCAGGAAATGGATGCAACAGCCATTCCCAACACCCCACTTTCCTTCTGAGACTGATAACGATCACACATTGAGATAATTATTCAAATACATTGTAGTTAACGGCTAGTGAATAATCAGAAATGAAAAGATGAAGGAATACATGCCTCAATCTAGGAGGGGAAGAACTGTGGAGAGACATGTAGATCACAAGAAAGGTAGAGAATTGGGTGGAGCATTCCATAGCAGTAATGGGTGTGTTCAGAAAAAGACATAGGAGTACAGTTTGCCTGGGATCAGTTATTGTCTGAAGAAGAACAGAGTGAAAAGAAGCCAAGTTCTTCTATTGAAGGCCTTTTAAAAATGGGTCCATCTATGCCGCTTGAGACCCTCACTAGTCAAAGCATGGTCTGCAGACCAGTTGACATGGCATTCGTGGAAGCTTGTTAGAAACGTAGAGAGCATGCTGGGAAACACTGCCTTACTACTGTGACACCAGCAGCAGCATCTGGAGACTCCTTAGAAACGTACCCACCTGGACCTACTGAAAATTCTGCGTCTCAACCTGGTCCCGAGGTGATCAAGAGATCCACAGAAGTGAGAAGCTCTGTTCCAGGGGACCCAAAGTCTCTACTGAGCTGTTGTGAAAGAGGACAGAGGGTAAAAAGTTGGCTTAGGTGAGGTGTGGGAATGAGTGATGGACCAGGGTACTCTGAAGGAACAGCATAGGCACGGATGGCACCATGTAGCTAACATCTACTGATTGGACATTGTGTGATGTGTTTGTGTGTACCCAGTTCTTAAATCGTCTCAAGGAACTTATTTTGCAATTGGAATGGAAAGTACAGAAAGCATGCCCATAGTTTCACGTCAAACTAACCACAGATTCTGAATTAAGACTTTGACACTGACATGCATAAAAAGCAGGAAGAGATTATTTCATTTGTTTTAATTATTTTATGTGTAAGAGAGTTTTACCTATGTGTACATCTGTGCACCATGCATGAAGTGTCCCTGGAGATCAGAAGAGGGCATCAGATCCCCTGGAACTGGAGTTGCACGTGGTTGTGAGCCACCATGCAGGAGACTGGAATCAAACCCAGGCCTCTGGAAGAGCAGCCAGTGCTCTTAACCACTGAGCCATCTCTTCAGCCCTAGGAATGCAATTTATAATTACATCACAGTATCTTGTTGATGGCTTTGGAGTCACTGGTGTTTTGTTTGTTGGACTGACAGTGAGGAGGATCGGATGCAGAGTTTTGGACACAGTGGGCAAGTGCTCTACCACGTGCTACATGCCCTGTTCTACTTTTCCCTTTTTGTTTTGAGACAGAGTCTTGTTAAATTGCCAAGACTGGCCTTGAACTTGAAATACTCCTGCCTCAGCCTTCTGAGTGGCTGGCTTGGCCAATGTGGTACTTCCACACATGTACCCTATTTCTAGTCCTTTAAATGCTTTGAGACACAACTTCTTTGTGTTTGTAGCCTATCGATGCCTCTTTCCTAGTTCTTTATAAAATACATAATAAATTGTTGTAGGCTATGGTAACCTACTCTTCTGTATAACTCTAGAAATTAATCTTCCTATCAAACTGTACCCCAATACTCATTATGTAAGTACACGTGGGTGTGCAGGTACACAAATGTGTCCAAAGACATGTGCTTATGCAAGGATGTGACTGAGGAGCGTGTGTGTGTGTGTGTGTGTGTGTGTGTGTGTGTGTGTGTGTGTGTTAACAACCAGAAGCCAACCTTAGATGTTGTGTTCAGGAACCATTCACCTTGGTTTCTGAGACAGACAGGGTCTCTCACTGGCCTGGGTGTCACCAATTAGGCTTGGCTGGCTGGTCAGTGAGCCCCAGTAATTCTTCTGTCTCTCTCCACCTTACTAGCACTGGGAATACAAGCATATGCCCCCATGCCTGTCTTTTCACACAGATACTGGTGATGAACCTCAGGTCCTCATGCTTATGTGAAAGGCACTTTGCTGACTGAGCTATGGATTTGTTTTTTAATGCATGGTTTACTCCATTTAATACAATATTCTCCTGTCACCACAAATTTTATGGCTGAGAAATATTCCATTAGACAAATTAGATAGATAGATAGATAGATAGATAAATAGATAGATAGATAGACAGACAGACAGACAGACATGTGGGCAGAGAGACAGACAGAGAGGGATAGGCAGGCAGGTAAGCAGGCAGGTAGATATATGTGGCACATTTTCTTTGGCCATTCATCTGCCGATGGACAACCGTTGATTCTGCTCTTGGCCACTGTGATACTGCTATGCTAAACATGAGCCCACTTTTCTTGATTCCCAAAGGCATCCTGTGTTTATCATGATAGACACAAGGAACATCAATGTATAGATAACCAGACCCTTTTATACATGCAGTAAGTACTGCAGTAGGGGAATTGAGCATCAGCCTCTTCAGCATCCTTCAAATACTCTGAGACCTTTGCACTACCTGGAACACCTCAATTTATCATCAAGATCTCACTCATTTTTCCAAATCCAGGTCAGAAGCCCTTTCTGACCTGGTTCCCCCACAATCCATTGCAAACTACCTATAGGTCCCTAACATCTCCTCACTGTTGTGATGGTAGAATCTGTCATACAATTTATCTCCTCACCCCCAACAAGAGGTGGGATTTTAGGAGACATGGAGGGGGAGCAGGGTCTGTCTTCGTAATCTTCTCTCCCAGTGCTTAGCTTGGTGATAATCTTGGAATGGAGATTTACTGCAGACATGAGAAGTGTTAGCTCTGCCCACATCCTGGCTAGATCCTTTCCCTTTCCGCCTTCAGCATTCTCCTCTATAAAACATGATAATGAAACCTACTCATAAGGGTCTGGCAAAGATGAAAAGAAATGAGATATGTAAATATGCCAAGCACAGCGTGGGGGAACAAACTAAGGTCTCCCAAAAGAGTACACTAAAATAAATAAATAAATAAATAAATAAATAAATAAATAAATAAATAAATAAAGTGTCCTAGAGCGAAGGTAAACAGTTATGACGAAAACTGTCACTACTGAGTGAGGACCAGGCCTGTTTTGGGTGAGCGCTATATCTACTATACCTATTGCTTCAAATTTCACCCTCCACCTGATAGCATTAGCACCATTTTCTGCATATTCCTTTTACATTTTATTTAGTTACTATTTATTTGGCAGGGTGTATGTGTGCCATGGCATGTGTGCAGAGGTCAGAAGGCAGCCTATGGGGATCAGTTCTCTCCTACCATGTGGGTTCTGGGGATCAAACTCAGGTTGTCAGCCTTGGCAGCAAGAATGTTCACCCACTGAGGCATCTTGCAGGCCTATCCTTTTCTTTCAACTAGTAATTCAACCTAATTACTTATTAAGGACTAAAAAAGTTAAGACCTTTGCCTAAGTTCAAGAGGAAAGCAGCTTATGGTCCAAGTGAACCCCAAACCACATGTCCAGAAAAGCATCAACAACCACCACCCTAGGCCATGCTGTTGGTGTAGCAGCTCACCCTACTGTGATCACCAGCCCTGCAACCTCAGATTTGCACAAAACCCTTTAAAAATCTGAGCACTTTTGAAACTGCATTCCTGCAGACTAGAAAAATACAGCTGTCAGTAGTCACATGGGACTTGGCTGTGCCTCATGAAACACAAGCTGAGCTAACAGCGGCATGTGCGGCTGTTTGTTGCTATATACCAGGGGTGTGTAACCGGCACAGTGAGGGGAGCTTCCCACGTTCAGAGTAATGTTTACAGGCCAGCGAGTTAGCAGGGACAGAAGTGACATCCAAACACGACGGATATTCTTTTGATGTTGGCTGCGTGCAATCCTCTCTGTCACTGTAGCTAGAATTTTTTTTTCCTAAAGGAGATGAGAGCATAAAATTGGAAAGTGATTTTCCTTTTGTGTGCTGGTTCTGTTATAGCAGAAATGTATTTAGATTTTTTTTAATCAAATTATTTATCTTAGTGCTCCCTCAAGTTTCCAAATCGCTGAGCAACATGATGCTTCGGCCTGGGCTCTCCTCCCTGAGTCTATCTGGGTAAATTAATTACAGGGCAATCCTTGGGAATTAAGTGTGTTTTAAGTTCAGAGGCATCTGCTCAGAGACTTCTAATGCCGCTAAATAGTCCCTTTGGAGATGCACTCGTTAGTGTGAGTGGTGTAATTTTCATTTCCGCTGGCACTGTGGCATATGACTTCTTCGGTTTCAGCTACCCTCTGATTGACCTGTCAAGGGCATAAACCACCCTGAAGATGTTCCTGCAACATTTGTGCTTCTCCAGTTGGTGTAAAGGACCAGACTATCTGTGCTGCAGAAAGGAGTAACTTAGAAAATTTCCAAGTTTTCATGTGATACTTACTACACACACATACACACACACACACACACACACACACACACACACACACACACACACGCATGTGGGCCCGCAATCTGAAGTTATAATAGGCTTACTGGGCAATAGAACAAAACAAACAAACATTTTCTTAGATAATAGATATTCCATATATCTAGGGACATGAATTGGGAGGGGGGGTCTATGGTGCTGTTAATCTATTATGTGAGATAGAAATGCATTTTTAAGTTGAATGCCAATATGATGCTTCCAGGAGAGAAGAGGGAACACAAAAGGCTAAAAATTAATTTTTGTATTTATTTTCCTCTTCCCTTCTAAAATGAGGATGATTTATCACCAGGTTTTTCCAAAGCCACTGTGTTCTTGGTTGGAAGACCTTTATATGCAGAGATGTAAGGGAACAGCTTTCCCCTGGTTCAGAATAAGCAGAAGCAGAGCCTGGTGAGCCTTCTGTCACAGGGGCATCTCCAGGACAGCTTAGAAGAGTTGCTCAGCACCGATCCTTCTGCCAATCTGACTTTTGGGAAAATCAAGTATAGAAAAAGGAAACCATCTTGAGTAAAACAAAGATAAAGTTCTGCTTTAAGTCACTAGTACATTCTACAACGTGACTTAAGTCACATGTGCAGTACCAAATGCATGTGAAGTTGGTCCCTTGGAATATTGGATATGGAATCTCCTCAGCAGCCTGTGTCGAAGGTCTTGTCCTCATTCCTAGAATAGCGGAACCATTCAGAGGTGGATTCTCATAGAAGGAAGTTAGGTCATGCAGGGCTAATTAAGACAGTGGCCCCTTCCCCTCCTGCTTTCTCTTTCTGCTTCCCATCCACCCAGAGGTGAACAGGCCACCTGGCCCTCAGTACACATCTGCTCTTCCCTCTGGCTGTAAGCTCTCCGGCCGGCCCTCCCTCTGGATCACAGTTACCCCCTCCTGCTCCAAGAAGCAGTTACACACTCACCATGTGGGCGACAAGGCATCTCCCTCCACCAGTTGCCATCTGCCTTCTGGGGTCTGCCAGGTTCATCAGTGCCTTGGGATTTGCTTATTTGTTTGTGTCTGTTTCCCTCACCTGGGAAGAAAGCTCCGTAAGAATCAGATTCTCAAATGTCTACCGGAAACTAATTGCACAAGGGCAGTGAAATGAATAAATAGTTCGGAGTAGTTACATGAGTAGTTATGCGGTCAGTCTCTGTTTTGGAAAGGGATGCAGCATCTTCCTGGACTAGAAAGGCCAGTGTAGTTAGAGCATAGAGCGGCATGCTCTCTTTAGTGTTTCTTGTTTCACATGTATGTGGCAGTATGTGCAACATACACAGCAGGCCCTATACAGCTGTGGGTTCTGCACCTGTAGAGTCAACCAATCCCTGACTGAAATCATTTGGGGAAAACATCGTGCCTATATTAAATATGTAAAGACTATTTTCTTGTCATTAGCCTCTAAATAACACCATATAATGTTTATATTACATTGCACATTTAAGTAACAGAGAGATGATTTAAAATAGACAAGAGGGTCTGCAAAGGCTATAATGCAAACAGTCTGACATTTTATGCTCAGAACTTAAACACCTCCAGGTTTCTATATCCATGGGAGTCTTGGAATTAATTGGTCACAGACACCATGGAACAATTGAGTATAAATAATGGCTTCTCCACTGTATTTTAATCAGCTTGACAGTAATCACAGTGTCTTCTTGGACCTAGTTCACGTGTCTTGCATATAGTAGGAACTTACTAACTTTTAACCAATGGAAAAGTACTTCTGGACTATGAAGGCCCTTCCTTCTCATCTTCGCATATCAAATTTCACCTTAGAAAGTAGACTTTCACCACTATCTCATGTAATTGCTAATTCAGGCCTGTCAGTGAATACATTCTTGACAGTCTGAGGGAATGTACTCATTCCTTTATAGTTTGGTTCTAAGATTTGTATTTTGGGGTTCTTGGGGTTTTATTGTTGCTGTTGTAATAAGGCATGACTCAGCTATATTGTAGATAAGAGCTTATTAACTGTATTAACGCTCACATTAATTTTGTCCCCAGAATTCCACCATTGGGTTCATCTAAGGGCCATGTGGAATAGCCAAAGAAAGCAGATTTGGGAAAAGATCCACTCACCTGTGGGGTCTGCTCACCTGGAAATGAGCAGGGTTTGTTTGTCCCATAGAGCCAGACTAAGCTTGTGACATGAGAATGTACAGTTTCATCTGCTCTCTGCATTCTTGAGCAGAAAGACATTATCTCCCAGCCCTAGCATGATTTCTCCCAATCCTGCTGCTTGTATGAGTTCCTTTTGCAACTCTGTGAGCAAAACATACATGACAAAAGCTAAGGAAGGGAAGATCCCCTTGGGATCACTGTGTAGAAGGTTCGGTCCATGAGTATTGATTCCATATGCTTGGGCATGATATCGTCGTAGTGGGAACATGTGGCAGAGGTCAGCTGTTCATATCATGGCAGGCAGGAGGCAGAGAGAGTAAGAGAGCAACAGGAAGCAGTCAGGGCCACTATACACCCAAGAACCCACCCCTGTGTGCCACATCCTCCAGCTAGGTGCCGGCTCCAAAGTCTCCAGAATCTCATAAAACAGCACTACCAGAAGGGGATCATGTGTTCAAAGCACCAGCCATAGAGATGTTTTGGGTACTTCCATCTCTTTGAACCTCAGTTTTTCCATCTGTAAAATGGGAACAAAGTGCTTTTTCTTACAGACTGGTTGAAGAGAAATGACACGTTTTTATAAGGTAACCTGTACTATATGTGCTTGGTATTTATAAGCACTCATTATATACGGATCTTTATCCTCCTTGTGCTGTACTGGACACAGGTTTTTCCAGCCATGTGGCATCCCTTTTTTTCATAAAGGAATACCCATTCTATTTTGTGCATTGCCCTCCCCTGTTGTGTATAGAATCAATGTATATGAGGCCCCCTTTTCTTCCTTAACCAGTAGATGGACCTAGGTTAGGACAATCAGCCTCTCTGGGACGCAAATCTTGAAGAGAGTACTGTAAGGTCACAAAAAAATGTTGATGCAAATCCATCTGGGGTTTAGGTCACTAGGGTATTGGGGCTGATCTTTCTTTTCCAAACATGCTTCTGTATCTATCAGGGAGATTATCTATGATACTGGATCTTTCTAGATGATTATTTTTTCTGTTTTCATTAACAGACTTAAGTTTCTTTTGCTTATAACCAAAGAACCCAACAAACTTATCATATGTGGTGATCAGTTTCTTAAAGTTCTTGACAACATTGTCAAAAGTCACACATTACAAAAGCTTGACCAAGGTAACATATATTACAGCTATAATTTTTTATTAATGTAGTAGATGTATTTGGGAGGCTGTTGTAGCTGGTATGATTGGACTGTTTTTAAGCCACCATCTTGCAGAAAATGTTACCTAGCACTCTGATGATCATCCATTGGCATTTACCCATGTGCAACTCTTTGGAGCCTATGCTCATTGATTAGTGCAAAGAAAACTTAGACACGGTCCCTTACCTTACTGGATTTCTAGTCAAAGTGGCCCAGATGGAGCACTTGCAGATTTCCCATATCTGAGAACAATTGGATTTATTGGACATGAATTTGTAGGTACTGGGATCATGTGGACCCTCAGTATCTCCAAATGAGGCTGTTCTTGATCCTGGGCAGCCACTTTGGAGACAAGCAGTCTTTTTGCTCAAGGTTGAGAAGCACCTGACATCTGTCCCCTAGCACTCTGGCTTGTTTTGGGGGACCAGCAGTTGTCATAGGACCCAGGGAGAGACTTTATAGTCAGCTCCCTTAAGAGGCTGTTTTCAAGCCTGGTCAGCTCTGAGGCCAGTGTGTGAGGGCACTCTGGCTGGGGTGCAGGGATATGACGCAAATGTGATGCCTCTTCCACACTCTGCAACTCCTGATTCTTTGTCCGTCTTCCTGCCTCCACTCCTTCCACTTTGGTGGTGTGAGGGAATGAATGACTTTGGCAGACTATGTTTAA
>NC_050444.1:116118714-116211214 GCF_903995425.1 Onychomys torridus
GTTTGAATGCTTGGCCCATGGAGAGTGGCACTAGCAGGGGGTGTGGCCTTCTTGGAGTAGGTGCGGCCTTGTTGGAGGAAGTGTGTCACTGTGGGGGAGGACTTTGAGGTCTCATATGCTCAAACTATGCCCGGTATGACACATAGTCTCTTTCTGCTGCCTTGGCATCAAGATGTAGAATTTTCAGCTACCTCTCCAGCACCCTGGCTGCTTGAATGCCACCATGTTTCCCACAGTGATGATAATGGACTAAACCTC
The DNA here is from genome assembly GCF_903995425.1 of Onychomys torridus. NCBI lineage: Eukaryota > Metazoa > Chordata > Mammalia > Rodentia > Cricetidae > Onychomys > Onychomys torridus. Next base: position 116,118,973 of record NC_050444.1, read on the forward strand.
TGAAATATAAGCCAGCCCTAGTTAAATGTTTTCCTTTGTAAGAGTTGCCATGGTCATGGTGTCTTTTCACAGCAGTAAAACCCTAACTAAGACAGCAAACTTGAGGCTAAATTTTGGATTGATTATGATAGCAGACCTGAAGAGAACCATACTGACTCCCCAAGTCTGCTCCTATTTCTCCAGCGTTTACTCTCCTAGATGGCCTGGTCCTTTGGAATGTGCCTGATGAGCCCAGGGGCTCTTCCTTAGACAAGGGGAGATTTTACTGAAGCACAGAATCTTCTGAGGTGTGTAGGGTACTTCTCCTTGAGTTGTAAGTCAAAGGTGTCCTGGAGACCCACAAAGCAATATGGCCTATTGTCAATGCTCTTGGTTGCCCCCCAGAACTTGGTGGTAAGACCCTATTACTAAAGACAGTATTCATTTTGGTCTCAGGGCATGGAGAAATCAAGTTGGTACTGATCAGAACGCTTCCTCCCTGCTGGCCAACTCTCATAGCATTTGAAGGGGTTCTATAGTCTGCTGAAGGGAGCTGAAGGTCGGGGATTGTAGCTTTATAATGTCTCTGAGAGATCAACATATTTGAGTGTGTGGATTCTTTTAATGAAATGGATTCCTGAAACCAGTTGTTTTATTGAAGTGCTCGGCTGATTCAGTCTAATGATCCCCTGTTGACTGGGATCTCAAGTACAACTCTCAGAAATATTCAATCCAGTGCTGTGAAGTTCCTTTGAAAACTCAGCCTTGTAAGTTACTCCCTCTTTTAGGAGAAGCAATGTCAAGAGATAGCTAGATGTTGCCAAATGCATTGTCCAGTGAGTTGTTTGAAAATGATCAGCTCTGGTTGGGGAGATGGCTCAGTAGAGAAAATGCTCACCTTGCAAGAATGAGGACAGGAGTTCAGAACCCCAGAGCCCACACGAAAGCTCCATAGGCACAGTGACTACCTGTAATCCCAGCTCTCAGAAGCATGAGAGGAGATCCCTGGGGCAAGATAGCTAGCTCCTAGTTCTGGGGGAGACCCTGTTTCAATAAAGAAAGTGGAGAGTAATTAAGAAAGATACCCAATATCAACTTTGAGCCTTCACAGGCAGGCAGGCAGGCACACAGTATGCACACCCACACATTCACATGTACTTACACACGTGCAAATATGCATACACAAATACCTATATATGTGCCATGCATACATATGCAGATAAAACTGTTAAAATGAGCAGCTCTTATAAGAAATAATAACTGGTACAATTTCTGTTATTTAGGGAGGAATTAAGATTTAAGCAAATACATTAAACTGGTGTGAAAGGGTTAATTGTCGGTTACTAAAGATGATAATTTTTCAAGTATGAGGTATTAATATTCCTCTACATAGACAAGTCTAGATTCCTAGGACTCAGAAAGTACAGGTTATTTGTTATTTGTCTGGATTGTATCACAGAGGACACCAAGGGAAGTGTTCCACATTGAACAAGGAACCTACTTGGAACCTAACAGTCCTTTCTAGAACAGAATGCAGGACTCTTTTGATGGCATTGGGTGAGCATAGATCTGCTCTCAGACCTGGGGCACCACCTGTAGTGTGGACTCAGGAGTGTTTAGTTGAAGTGATACTGTGACTTATTAGTATGGGGGAGGAATTCAAAGGGCTCTCACCAGGGTGATTATCAGTGTTGGTGCCTCGTCGTTATCTGTTAGCTTCAGTTTATTGCTCTAATAGTTTGGGCATATTAACAATTAATAGTAACTATATCACACATTTTATCCTATTTCCCAGCTATGGAGGTGTTCTAACCAACATCAGCAATGTACTAACTCTGAGAAGCAGGCAAGAGAGGTGAGGAAACTGAGGTTCAGAAAGATCATGCCAGGAACTTGCAGAAGCCCTGCCCCACATAACAATGTCCTTAGTGCTCTGTGGTTTTTAGATGTCAAAGCAGAGCCCTAGCCGTGTTTTGAGTAATACCCTTTATCAGACAAACTGTACTGTATTGACTCAGAGGCTTCTCTGCCTACAGAAATCTTTCCTTGGAGTCAATCCCTCACTGACCTTGAGGGGAGTTTTCTGTATCCCCAAAGCTAATCTGTCAATATTCTCCCATTAGTCCAATAAAAGGGATTACTTGAAACTTGACTATACATTTTCTCTGACCAATAAAGGCAAGTAATTAAAAATATTGAGTTAGGAACCAAGACACATTGGGGATTGTGACGTTTTAACAGCAACATTCTTGAAAAATAATTTAGCCACTATTAAAATACAGCTAGGGTCCTTTTTTCTACATCGGCAGTCTCGACTGTTCTGAAAACCGATCCAGGCCTTCAGAACCAGATATTCTTCAGTATGTCATCTTCTTTGTCAACGTCATGGACAGAAGGAACACAGCTGAGGTGCTGGGCCTCAGGGGATGATGACTCAGGACCAAATGGCAACAGACTGAACCATGGAGTTGGTGAGGCTGGGTAGCGCCTGGGAGAGTCTGTAGTTCTGTCTCCCCCTGTCCTTGATGTAGCCCTAAGCAGAGTGTTTAACCCTCTACATAAGGCAGTTACTCAGAAAGCAGAGGTCAGTGTGTGGCTTCCCAGGGAGATGACATTGAGAGGGAACCTGTGTCTGTTTGAAACCCCATGGCATTGACCATCCAGTCATCAGGCCACAAGCACAATATGTCACTCTGTGCCAAAGGTGTAATGAGTGATAGATTATTGTTCTAAAATGACAGCTCCACTGGGCCAGGGCTTTCTTTGTCATTGTTCCTTTATTTTGCTGCAGAGTGTAAGCACCCAGAGCAGATTCTGGAAGGCATGATGAATATGTGTTGTATGAACTAACAAGTAATGATGGGTAGATCTGAAAATCTGAGAAATAGAAAGAATTGTATGTCCAAGGGACAGCAAGGATCTGTTTTGCCCAGCTGAAGGTGAAGGCTTTTATCAGTAAAATATTATGTTTTTCAGTTTTTTGATTATATGCTGTCTGTGTTCTATTGCTGTGAAAAGACACAATGACCAAGGCAATTTTTTGATTATATGCTGTCTGTGTTCTATTGCTGTGAAAAGACACAATGACCAAGGCAACTCTTATAAAAGAAAGCATTTAATTAGGGGCTTGTTCACAGTTTCAGAAGCATCTCCACGTGAGTCTACGGGGGCCATTCCCACTCAGACCACTACATTTGCTATCATAACCAATCCAAAACTTAACCTTGGAAAAAACAAAAAGCAAACCAAAAAACATGTCATTCCTTGCACACACAGGAAAGAACATGGCTTCTCTCTTCGTTTGTAATGTCACTCCAGATTGATGACAAAGAATTGCCACCCCTCAAGAGTAAGTGCATTCAAACGAGAGGAAGTGGGGGAAAGGAAGCAAAGCTAAGGACAGAGACTTCGACTGGGATTTAGTGGAGGGAAGAGTTTCAAAGCTGAAATATTAAGAAATCAATACTACACACAAGACTCAAGAGCACTCAGGTCATTTACACCCTCTAACTACTATTTCATTCAAGATGCAAAAAAAAACAAGCATTGGGGATTTAGCTCAGTGGTAGAGTACTTGCCTAGCAAGTGCAAGGCCCTGGGTTCAATCCTCAGCTCAAAAGACAACAACAAACAAAAACAAAAGCAAAAAAAAAAACAAAAACAAAAACAAAAACAATGAAAACCAGATACCACTATTTGCTTTTCCCATTCTGAGTCACCCACTGACAGCTCTGAGGCTGGCTGGTTTGTGTTCACAGGCGAACACCTATGTGCCAAAGGGAGTCATGTACCTCTGGAAGTAAGATCTATATTAATGTTTTAAAACTCAAATGCAAACCTTTATGACAGAGACACAATATATTATACACTTTTCTATTGTTGTGATAAAACACTATGACCAAAAGCAACTAGGGGTGAAAAGGGCTTATTTCATCTTACACTTCCAGGTAACAGTCCATCACAGAAGGAAGTCAGAGCAGGAATTCAAGGCAGGAACTGCAGCAGAGACCACGGGGAACCCTGCTCATTGGCTTACTCCCCATGGCTTGCTCAACCTGATTTTTTTTATAATGTGTAGGATTACCTGCCCAGGTCTGGTTCCACCCACAGTGAGCTGTGCCCTCCCACAACAATCACTAACGAAGAAAATACAAGTTACGAGAAATCAAGTAGGACACACAAACACTATGTTGAGGAATGACAGCATCATCCTTGGTCAGCTTCCTGGGCTGGTCCTGCAGTGAGAGCGATCACCTTCCTCTTCACTGTCCTCCTATCGATTCAGGCCACATGCAACTGACCAGACTCAAGAAAATTATCCATTTCAAGAGCACAGTTTCCACCCATCTTGTAGCTAAGATTTCTAAGGTTGTTTGAGATGTGTATAACTCCATATACATTATTATTTATGAAGCTAATGGATTTACTTTTTTTTAAAGTAATTTTACCAGTTCTGCTTTCCATAAGCAAATTGTAAGAACATGAACAGCCATAGCCCTGAGCCAGAGTCATCAACAATTAAGAAGCACTTCATCACTGAAGAAGGCCCCTTCGTGAGTCATGTTACAAGGCCTGCTCTGCATGTGAGAAATTGAAGAAGGATGACACACGCCTTTTCAAGACTGGCTGTGTTCACACCCTGTAGAATATGCCTTCATGGAATACATAAAGCAAACCTTCCTCAAGACATCCTTTGGGACCTCTTCTGAGTCTCCACACAGAGAAATTGTTCACTCCTGTTGTTATCTATTCTTTCCAACAACTATTTGATAAATGCCTGCTGGTGCCTGGCATTATGATAGACTCTGGGCTCACAGCAGTGAATTTGATAGCCTGGCCCCTGTCTTGACTCTTTGTATGCGTCTGTAGTTGGAGCTATGGTGAAGGACAGGGACATTTGCACCACAGGAGGACTACATACTGGAATGCGCAGGGATTATGGGAACGAACACACAGGGACAACTTGGTGTAGTCTGGAGAGTCAAGAAACTTGCCTGGAGATCACAGTGAAAGCTGAGCCGAGACAAAATAGAGATGTGGGTGCAAAGAGCAAAACCAAGGTGTGTGTGTGTGTGTGTGTGTGTGTGTGTGTGTGTGTGTGTGTGTGTAATGGCTTTATGAAGTGGTGTGGGCAATTCCATGTGTGAGCTGAGGATACCCAGATGACCAGTAAAGCTTTATTTCTAGTGTGTCTCTGAGGGTATTTCTAGAAGATATTAGATTAGTACACTGATTCAGACACTGCCATTCCCAATGTGGGTGGATACGACATAGAACAACGAGAATAAAAAAAAGCCAACGGGATCTCTCTTTGTGAGCTGGGACCCCAGCTTCTCCTTCCCCCCAGTAATCAACCCTCCCACTGCTGGCCCCTCAGGATGAAATCAGAACTTACTACCCCTTTGGCCTCCTGACTCTTGAGCCTTCAGGTTTGAATTACATTCAGCTTTCCTGAATAGCTTAGAGTCAGGTCTGTCCTTCATAAACATGATGCAAACCTTATTATAGAGATCTTCTTGTCTGCCCAATTTACCTGCCTTCTGTTGTTTCTGTGTTTCTGAAGAGTTCTGACTTGTGAAGATGATTTCAACCACTTTAAAAAGAAAAAAGGAAAGAAAAGAAAGATTAAAAAGAAGCAGACTGACCTTTGAAGCAGATCATTTAAAACTATCATGGGATGAGCCTATCCCAATAGATAGTGCGGAATGATGGGAAACAATTTGGAATCAGAAAGCCAGGTTCAAGACCAAGGCTCTGATCTCCATAGGTCAGGAGTTCCAACACGAATCACTCATTCTGGGGACATGGCTAGGTGTTTTCCCCTTTGGTTAAATTAGAATTAAAATGTACCTGCTTATTTCACAGTGGTGTTAGGCTCAAAAGGACCTGGGAATACACTTTTAAAAGCATAGAACATTACACAAACATTAGCTAGTGTTCTTAAAACTAAAGCAGAAATGGGCTAGGAGAGTTAATAGAATTTAGATACAAGAAAAAAACAGAGATTATGAATATAAAGTGAAAGATAGTTCTCTTCCGTGCTAAGGTAATAGCCAAAATTAATTTCTCAAAGCCTGGGAAACTTGCCAGAAATATATGAAAGAGGTACAAAATCTTATTTTAAAAAAGAAAGAAATTTAAATTGTGATCTTAAAAAAGAAAGCAGTGCTCTGAAGGAGGGAGGTCCAACTCCCTATTTAAGATGTCAAGAGGGAATATACTACCAAGAGCGTTCTTCAGATTGCGCACAAGCACACAGATGCTTTCTGTGGCTCAAGCGTTTAACTGGTGCCTAGATTTACAGAAGGAACCAAAGCTCATCACATTGAAAACAATGACACAAAGCCACTGTGGCCAGGTAGAACAGGGTGACGACAGGGAAGAGAACCTGAGCGGGAACACAACACAGAACGCCATCACCAGCTGCAGGTAGACTGAACTTGGGCCTGTGCCTGTGCCTGTGACAGAATGGGAGCCACCTCCTGTTCTCTGGGGCTCACACAAGCCGTGGAGGGTATTTGAAGATTTTTTTAACCCTTTGTGTGTGTGTGTGTGTGCTGTGTGTGCTGTGTGCGTGAGATGTTTGTATTTTATGTGTGTGAATGTGGCCATGTCAGAGGACAACCTCACGTGCTATCCTCACCTTCCAGATTGTTTCAGGTGGGAACTTTTGTGTTGCTTGTTGAGTATACCGGAGGAACCAGTCCAAGAGCTTCTGGGACCATCCTGTCTCTGTCCCCCATTTTGTCACAGGAGCACTGGGATGATAGACACATTATGGAGTTTGCCCTTTACATGCATTTGGGAGATTTGAACTCAAGGCCTCATTCTTGTTCAAGGAATGCCTTACCCACTGAGCCATCTCCCCAGTCTACATAGACATTTAGAAATAAAAGGAAGGAGGGTAAAAGTGGCCTTGAGACCTAACAATGGTTAGGCTAAGGTAGTGCTGAAAGAGAGGTCACAGCTGTTGGAGTCAGTTGTGAAGTTGGTTGAAGTAAGAAGAGAGGAGAAGAAAGAAACTGATCTTGCAGCGTGGATCAGGTAAAGAGAGGCAGAGCTGAGAGCCACTCTTGAGCTCTGTGTCCCTGAGAATAGCAAGAGGCTTCTGTAGGAACAGAGGTAGCTGAAGGTGTTAAGACACAATTCACAGGAGGCACGGAGGACTGTGAAGGTTGGCTTCCCAATATCACTGTCATCGGTGTCTTCATCACAAAACTGACTTCCTTGTGTGTCATGTGACTATCAGGGACTATTGTGTCTTATGTGCACAATGCCACTTACAACTTTTCAATTATTGATGTGTGTGTGTGTGTGTGTGTGTGTGTGTGTGTGTGTGTGTGTGTAGTTCATTTTTCTTTTCTTTTTTTCTTTTTTTGTCTTTGGGGGCCTGTCACCCAGCTCCCAAATAAATACATGGGGACTTATTCTTATTTATGAATGCCCAGCCTTTGCTTGGCTTTGTTTCTAGTCAGCTTTTCTCACTTAAATTAACCCATTTCTCTTCTTTTACATTTTGCCTCTGGGCTTATTACCTTTCCTTATACTATACATCTTTCTTTCCTTCTTACTCCATGGTTGGCATAGTATGGCTGTGTGGCTGTGTGGCTGTGTGGCTGTGTGGCTGTGTGGCTGGGTGGCTGGGTGGCTGTGTGGCTGTGTGGCTGGGTGGCTGGGTGGCTGGATGGCTGGATGGCTGTGTGGCTGTGTGGCTGGTGGCTGGCCCCTGGCATCCTCCTCTCCCTCTCCTTTTCTTTCTCCTCCCTCACTCTTGGCTTTTCTCTTCTAGATTTCTCCTCCCATTTGTTCTCTCTGCCTGGAAGCCCCGCCTATCCTCTCTCCTGCCTCCCTATTGGCTGTTCAGCTCTTTATTAGACCAATCAGGTGTTTTAGGCAGGCAAAGTAACACAGCTTTACAGAGTTAAACAAATGCAACATAAAAGAATGTAACACGTCCTTGCATCATTAAATATTCCACAGCATAATTGAATGCTAACACATCTTAAAATAATATTCCATGGGCTGGCTCAGAAGTTAAGAACACCGACTGTTCTTCCAGAGGTCCTGAGTTCAATTCCCAGCACCCACATGGTGGCTCACAACCATCTGTCATGAGATCTGGCGTCCTTTTCTGTATACATAATAATAATAAATAAATCTTTAAAAAAATAATATTCCACAACATTATACATTTATCCTAGGTCAAGACAAAAAGAACCTGTGGATCAGAGAAACAAAGTAATTCCTTCAAGGTCACACAGTTTTTAAGTGGCTGAGTAACTCAAATAACCATGTTTTTTTTTTTTTTTTCATAGAAACCAGAAACAGAGTGTGTACATTTGTGACTATTAGAGGAATTTTCCAACATTCCAATATAGAAAGAGTAGAAGGGAAAAACATGAATTTCTTGGGATCAGGGAAAAAGTTTTAGTGAAATGAGCCATACCCTTTCTTGAAGAGCACACCAAGGTAGATTGCCTGAAGATTGAAATGATGGTAAAATATCTGTGAAGATGATGTAAGCCTGTGTTCGGGGCCTCCACATCCATATCAGAGGTCAGAATGGACCAGGTGATCACACTGCCACAGGAAAGAGGCAGCAAGGACTAGAATGACATAGGGTTTATCTGGGACTCCTGGGGTAACAGAGCCAATAGAGAAGCAGGGTCTATAGGGAACTGGACGCATTGTGGTGGGTAAGGAAACTGAATTATCATGTATTGAGACTGGGGACCCGGTGCTGAGCTAAGTACCTTGCACAGGATTAGGAGCTGATGTGAACCTGCACCTAAGAGCTGTCTGCAAACAGTGAGAGCTTCCTCAGTGCCCCATCCCCCCAAGCTCCCCACCTGGCTTAGAGGCTTCCAGGACGTGGGCCGGGTGCCACTGCTGACTGATGGGCAGGCACGGTAAACACTGAGATGCCACGAGCAAGTTTGTCTGTCGTTCATGGCCATGGTATTGTGTTGCTCATCCCTGCCATGACATAATTTATGTTCAAGTCGGAGGTGGGTACCAAAAGGCCGCGTTCCAATGAAAGAGGGCTGGAGCAGGAGATTGTAGATGCTAAGCTCTATCTAGCTTTGGGAGTTCGGTTCCAGTGTAACCTCCTTGCTGCCTCGTTACACTGCCCCAGGTTCTCATCTTGGGCAAGGTAGGTAACTAAGCTGAAATTGTTTCTTTCTTCTTCCCTTCAGTCAACAAATACAGTGAACATCTCATGTCTACCAGGCACTATCCTCGGCACTGGGAATGAGTCCAGGGGAGGAAGAAGTAGGCCTGTGCCTCAGGAAACTTGGATTTTTTTTAAAGATATATTTTATTGTTTATTATGTGTATGTGTATGAACACATGTGTGCTGGTGCCCAGAGGGGTCAGAAGAAGGTGTTGGATCCTGTAGAGCTGAAGTTACATGCAGTTGTGGGCTGCCCAGCATGTGTCTTGGGAACTGAACTACAGTTCTCTGAAAGAGGAGCAAAGTGCTCTTAATCACTGGGATCTCTCTCCAGCCCAGAAGATGTGGTTTTAACAGAGTTTGAGAGACAATAGCAAATGTATGAGGTTTGTAGCGGTCTGTGCAACCAAAAATGATGTAGTGATGGAGAGCAGAATGGCAGGGATACTATTTGATTTGTGACTATCAGAGAAGCCTCTACTGGTGAGTCAAAGTTTGAGCAGAGACCCAGACAAAATGAAAGAGCAACTGTTCAAACTCTCATGGGAAAAACATTCCAGGCAGAGGGCATGCCATGTACAAAGGCCTGAGGTGGGAATGTGCTCCTAGTCTATAAGGAAACAGGCTCAGCCTGGGGGTGATGCATTAAGGTCAGAGTTGAGGTTTGAGGGTAGCTGGGGCCATTAGACATGTTGCATCTTCTTAGGCATGGCATGTTTTGACCAGCTGTGGATCGTGACAGTTAAATCAAACAAGAAAGAGAAGTGTCTCATCCACATTTAATTACTATTATTACTAATTATCATTATTTCCCATCTGTCATGACAGTGAGATAAGAAAGGATATTAGGATTGTTTAAATATTTATTTTTTATTTTATGTGTATGAGTAGTTGTCTGTATATTTGGATGTGGACCATGTGCGTATAGTGTCTGTGGAGGCCAGAAGGTTGGATCCCCCAGGAACTGAGAACCACTTGCAGGAGTAGCAAGTGCTCTAACATGCTAAGTCCTCTTTATGGCCCTGACACTAGATTCTTAAATCTCTTCGAGAAATAATTTTCAAATACATTTGGGTAATGTCGACTCCAGTTGACAATGTGGACAGGGAAAATCTCACAGAGTCCCACCCTAGATGAAGAGCTACAGACAACAGAGGGAGACTCAGCTTTCTCCAGGGAGAAGGTCCTGAAAGGTTATCCAGACCCAAGCAGTAAGTTCTAAACACAGGTACATATAAGCTACCCTAAATGGAGCCAGTAGGCTGTGTGGATGAGTTAGGGTGTGTGTAATGTTAATAATCATAGAAGAAGTCATAAGTTTGGAAGGGAGTGGAGGAGGACATGGGAAGGGTTGGAGGGGTAGAGATGGGGTAGAATTTATGAAATATAGTACTCATGTAAGAAAGTTTTGAAAAAGAATTTTAAATTTAAAAAGTTATAATATCTCAGTTGAAAAAAAGAAATAACTCTCCAGTGACAAATGGAGAAAAATTGTAGATCTGAATGGTATTTCTTGTCTCTGATTCCATGACACTCTGGGGCACACCCCAAGTGATGCTATGTTAGGGTGGCTTGCCCTCACACTGAACATGACAGATATGAAGATACAGGATACAGCATGGCACATCAACACTCTGATGTGAACACTGGGGACTCAGCTGCTACCTTTTCTACTGTGGCGCCAAGTGACCAGTCATCAGACTCACTGCTTAGTCATTTCACACAGCATCAGCATCCACCTTCTCGTCTCCTGTGTGGTTCCATTCCTTCCTGAAACTGTTGGTGCAGTGACCAAGAACCCCACTGTCTGAGGACTGAAATGATGAGTTCATTCCTAACTTTTCCTCTGGTTCTTGGTCATGTGTTTTTCTCTCTAAACCAGCAAGTGCAGCTCCCACAGTAGACAGAGGTAGAGAAAGAATTCCTTCCATGCATCTCCAGATGACTGGCCGGGCACAGTGTGACTCAGAACTTTGTGGGCTCATCCTTTCAAATACCTCTAGATCTTCACCAACTTCCCTTAGCCTGCTGCCTCTCCCGGAATCCAACACTCACACATGGGTGTTGGGGAGAATATACTGAACAAAAAGTATACAAAGGCTCAATTTTTCTACTGCCCACAAAGATCTCCAAATCTTTACCATTCTGCACAGCTGCCTAGAATAGACAACAGTCAAGCTATTGTCCAGGCCTCAAAATGAAGAGGAGAGAAAATGTCATAAACCCTCAAAAACAGAACTATCTTATTCTTTTGATTTCACTGCACACTATAATGTGTTTGTGGCCATATTTGGATCACATCCGGTTAGAACCAGAGGGGCACGAGAATAATAGATAGCATTCAGATAATAATTAGCCATGTACTTTCAATAGCGGGATGTGGAGTCAAAGGAAAACACTAAAAATGTTGTTTTTTTGGACCATGACAAAGAGCTTTTAAAGGAGTTTGAGCATTTTTTGCAGCTGACTCATGTCTGGTGGCCTTGCTGTGGTCACTAATGCTTCAACCTTTGTGCTTTCTCATTTCTATCTTTGACAGTTTGAAAGGCTAAATGACAGGAGACTCCTTATTGTCAGCAAGTGCATGCAGCTTTTCTTTCTTTCCTGTTTTCTTTTTGTATCAAATGTTGCAACTTGAGTAGTTATTGCTGATTAAAGGGAAGTAGAACAATCTTGGGACAGTCGACTTTTCAATCTCACCACTAATGATTAACTTATAAAACCAATCCCATGAATCCAGCCTTTTTTTTTAATGGGGGGGGGGGTCTCACTACATAGCCCTGGATTTATGGCCCAGGATATGCCAGGTAGACCAGGGTGGCTTCAAACTCACAGAAATTTCCTTGTCTCTGCTTCCCCAGTGCTAAAAGCACAAGCCTACTTTTTTTCTTGATCTACATGTTTTTGTCTTGTAGATTACGTGATTTACATATCATCCACACTTGGTAAACTAAATTTCCAGTGTCAGGAAAATAAATAAAAAATAATAAGATATTGAGAGTATTTATTTATTGGGAAAAACTAGAAGGAAATAAAACAAAGCGTGATTAGTGGTTATTTTAGGAAGGTAGAAGTATGATTAATAATTTGTCCTTTGTGTTCTTATATCTTTCCTATACTTGATAGTCATAGATTGCTTTTATAACCTTAAAATTTTTGTTTGTTTGTTTTAGTTCTAAAAACATTTCAAAACTTTCAGTGGCATTTATACATTAAGACCAACTAAGCTGAGTATCTACAAAACCAAACCAAATAGAAAAAAGATCCTGCCTAACAAAAGTAATTGTCTTGAACCTTTTTTTTTTCTTGAAAGGAACACCACAGCCCTGCGTTTGTTGCCCAGAAGACAGCTCCGTGGGGACAGCCACTTCCCGGGAGCTCAGCGCAGGACACTTTTTCATGCATGCTGAGATAGGAAGCTGGGAAATTCCTACTTAGCTTCAGCTCCTCCACCTCAGTTAAGATGTCTTCAAATGCCCACCATTCTTCACTGTTCGCTCACCATCTGGGCGCCTAAGTCAGAGAGGGAAAAAAGGACATTGGAGTATTTTGTGGCAAAATCTATCTGCATGATTGATACTGGCTGCATAGAATCAATCTGCCCGGGTACGTTTTGGCATTTTAAGCATGGACCCTTTCCCTGCTCCTAGCCGACTCTCCAGAGATAAATTTCTAGACCGAGCAAGCACTTTACTTCTTTTCAAAAGGAACCATCCAAGCTCCCTCCCTCTCTACCTCTTCTTGTGCCCTCCTGCCAAGTACCCAGCTCTCCATCTAAGATGGCTCATGACCGCCAAGACCCTACGGATGGTCTCTGGCCAGCTGGGCTTCCCAGTACTAACTCCTCCTGATGTTATGTCCTGAGGCCCAGGCTCTGTTTAACTTCAAAGACAAATACTGGGCATAGTGAGGACACAGAGGGCAGAGGGCATGAGAACTGGCCTCAAGCACCTCACGCTGAAACTGATTCTCTCTGTTCCAACCGGGGCCTGGCTATTTGTTGGCACCTAGCAAATGTGAAATGATAAAAAACATTCCTATTAACAAAAACAGTTCATTCAAATGTGTCTCCCTTGTGGTGAGGGGTGGGGGTATAAGAGATCAAACAGAAAACAAGTCCAAAGAAATGTTCCCCTAAAAGAGCAAGTCACTTAACATCAGACATGAACACGGCAAACCAGGTTCCTCCAGCTAACATTCCTAGTCTTGGGACTTCTCCCTTTGCGTGCCTTGGCCTGGGGCTACACTATCACTAAGGGGGGTATCTACCAGTCCATAGCTACATGAATGGGTAGAATGTGGTGTGTGTATTGTGGAATAACTAGTTAGTGTTAAGAAGCAAATCCTGTCACTGCAGACACCCTGGAAGGAGTCCTGCTAAGCAAAGTATGCCAGACTCGGAAAGATACGCACTGCACATCCTCACTTACACGTGGAGTCCAAAAACCAAACTCACAGAAGCAAGAGTGAAATCCTGTCTATAAAGGCTGGGATTAGGGAAAACGGGAAGACATGGTTCAAAGCTTACAAAATCTCAGGAAAGGAGCATTTTTATTTTTATTTTTTTAATGTACTGCATTACATGGTGAATCTAGTTAATAATAGTGTATCATTGATCTCAAAATTCCTGAGAGTAAATTTCAAATGTTCTCAATACACACACACACACACACACACACACACACACACACACACACACAAGTGTTGGAGCTAGAGACATGGCTTAGTAGTTAAAAGTGCCTGCTGCTTTTACAGAGGACCTGAGTTCTATTCCCAGTACCCATGTTAGGTGGCTCACAACTGTCTACAAATCCAGCTCTAGGAGACCCAATGCCTCCTTCTGGCCTCACATGTACAAACCCCACACAAACATACACACCTAAGTATAATAATATAAATAGCTTTTTAAAAAGATGTCATTGAAGTGATAGATTTGGCATTTGGCTTGAGTTAATTATCCCATATTGAATTAATAAATCATAACATTACTTTGCATACCATAAATACATACAATTATAAATGATCAATTTTTCAAGTAATAAAAACAGATAGTAGACATAATTTTAAAAAAACAAAAGCTATAGCAACTGATAGACATTTATGTACTTACTTAGCTAGAGTCTACAGTGGTATAATCTCTAGAAAGTTCTTTAACTGTACAGGGAACGTATTGCTCAGTTTGCATAGTCTACAGAGTTCTCTTTCCAGCTCCCAACTCCAAAGACCATTTCTCCCTTTGCTGTATTTATCATTGATGTCACTGAAATCTTAAGAGTCCATGTTCAGAGATCTAAAACAGACCCAAGAGATCCAAGTCAGGAAGACCAGGTCTCATATGCTCTGGTTTTGAACAAGTCATCCAAACTGTCGGAGGCTTAGTTTTCTCCTCTGCACTATGGGAAACAGTATCCTTTTCATCAGCGGCTAAAGACAGGGTACATGGAATTCATGCACATGAGACTTGGCTGGCATCTGGTATGTACTCAATAACCCTAAGTGAGAGCTGTTGTGTAGTGAGTGACTCTTGTGTTGTGACATTTTCTTACTGCTTGGAAATGTCTGCCCTGGACCAGAGTGTTTTCTAATTAAAGAGACAGAAAACCAACGAACAACGGAATAGAGTTAGGGGCAGAGGCAGATGGGTCTTCTGACAGTTGGATTTTGTTGTAAAGTTGTACAAGCCTTTCATAAATTGACAAGAAGTCGAAGCAGGGTGCTCTAAGCCCACAAATGACAAACACCAGTGCCGTAGGAACTCTCAGGAGTGGAGAATGTTCTATCTCTGATAGAGGTTTATATTAGAATTGTCATGTGACTATGAAAGCACACATCTGAAAGGAGAATTCTTAGTTTAATTGGTGTTTTCTCTTTGGAGGTCTAAGTAGTAACTCCAAAGTCTAGATGTTTAGTATGGATAACCAACTAACAGCTGTCCTGATTTCAAGCTTTAGATCAACTAACAGTCTACAAAAATCGCTTCAGAGAAAAAAAAAAAGTAACAATTCATTTAGAAAAAAAAAAACAAACCAAAAATTCAATCATGGTAAGAATTAGAATACTCATTGTAAGAATTCAAGGGGCTGATGAGATGGCTCAGCTGTAAAGAATGCATGCTTTTTTTTTTTTTTTTTTTTTTTTTGGTTTTTTGGTTTTTTGGTTTTTTGAGACAGGGTTTCTCAGTGAAACAGTCCTGGCTGTCCTGGAACTCACTCTGTAGACCAGGCTAGTCTCAGACTCACAGAGATCCACCTGCTTCTGCCTCCTGAGTGCTCGGATTAAAGGTGTGTGCCACCACCGCCTAGCTGCATGCCATTCTTGTAGAGACTGGAGTTCAGTTCCCAGCATCTACACTGGGCCTCTCACAACTTCATGTAAGTCCAGCTCCTTGAAGGATCCATGGCCTCTGAGGCCCTCATACCTGCACACACATGCATATAGCCCTACACAGACACACACTTAAAAATAATAAAAAAAAGCCAGGCAGTGGTGGTGCACGCCTTTAATCCCAGCACTCGGGAGGCAGAGGCAGGCGGATCTCTATGAGTTCGAGGCCAGCCTGGTCTACAAAGCGAGTTCCAGGAAAGGTGCAAAGCTACACAGAGAAACCCTGTCTCGAAAAACCAAAAAAAAAAAAAAAAATTAAATAAATAAATAAATAAATAAAATAAAATAATAATAATAATAAATTATTTTTTTAAAGAATTCAAAGTATGATCTATATTTTCAGAAAGCCCTAAGTGATAGGTGACAGTCCCAATTTGCAGATATGATAATAGAGATTTGGCAGTGGTTTAATAACTGCTTTTCCGGCTCACTTCCAGCACCCAAGATCCTTTACGGTCTATGCAGCTTGATCTACGCAGCTCAGTCTACACAGCTCGGAGTCCGTGCCTCCGTCTACACAACATGCCTCGGTACTCCATTATCTACTTCCCAGTTCGAGGGCGCTGTGAGGCCATGCGCATGCTGCTGGCTGACCAGGGCCAGAGCTGGAAGGAGGAGGTGGTGACCATAGATACCTGGAAGCAAGGCTTGCTCAAGTCCTCCTATCTCTATGGGCAGCTCCCCAAGTTTGAGGATGGAGATCTCACCCTGTACCAATCTAATGCCATCTTGAGGCACCTGGGACGATCCTTTGGGCTTTATGGGAAAGACCAGAGGGAGGCTGCTCTGGTGGATATGGTGAATGATGGGGTGGAAGACCTTCGCTGTAAATATGCCAGCCTCATCTACACCAAATACGAGGATGGCAAGGATGACTATGTGAAGGCCTTGCCTGGACACCTGAAGCCTTTTGAGACCCTGCTGTCCCAGAACCAAGGAGGTAAAGCCTTCATCGTGGGTGACCAGATCTCCTTTGCCGATTACAACTTGCTAGACCTGCTGCTGATCCACCAGGTCCTGGCCCCTGGCTGCCTGGACAGCTTCCCCCTGCTCTCTGCCTATGTGGCACGTCTCAGTGCCCGGCCCAAGATCAAGGCCTTCCTGTCCTCCCCCGACCATGTGAACCGGCCCATCAACGGCAATGGCAAACAGTAATGGGCAGGAGAGACAGGAGCTACTTGTCCCCATTCCGAGGACTAATAAAGTGTGTAAGACAGAAAGACAGAAAAACAAAAAAACAAAAAAACAAAAAACTGCTTTTCCAAGGCCACAAAGGTAGCTTGTATAAGAACATAATATGTCCACCCAGCCTGTATTTAGAGACGTAGTGAATTATCATCATCTTCCAGAAGAAAGGAGAGAGGATTAGGGGAATCCTGCCACAGCCTGCTCTCTTCTTGAGCCTCTACTGCTCACGGCATGTCAGGCTCAGGTTCCACTAGAACCTTCACAGACATGCATGCATGATTTACACCCTGGTTCCTAAAAACTGACCCAGTTTGGTTGGACTTGGTTAAATAAAAGCCCTAATTGTACACATGATAGGAGAGACTTAATCCTTAATGTCACGCTGAAGGCAAGACTCTTCCCAGGGAGGTTCAATTGCCTCTGACCACTATCTGGAGGCTTCCCAATAAAGCTGCCAGAATGATTAGAGCAAGGAACGGGCTGACAGGATAGAGAGGCTTCCCATTCTTTGGGGAAGCCTGAAAGTCACAGTGCATTGTCATGGGGTTTTTAACCTTTGTTGTTTGCTCTTTACACAATGACTTTGACCTGGGGAGAACACAGTAGAGGAAACACTGTCATGGCAGTCGGGGGTTGGGGGGGAACTGTAAATTTATACAACTATTTGGGTAACTGTAGTAACTGGCAGCAAAACCCTTTAAAGATATGTGTCTGTCCTTGGCCTTTAAGGCCTTGGATCTACAGCAAAGGAACTAAGGGAGATGCATATACTGGAATCTGTTCGTCACTATCATGTTTGCAGAGAAAAAAATTCAAAACCATCCAAGTGTCTGGCAGCAAGCCAGCAGCTACATGCGTGAAGGCCTAACTCCACAGCGAATGCACGCAGCCGTTAGAACATGTGTACAAAGCCATTAAAGGCTATGCTCAGTGCTCAGTGGAAACTATGCTTCTCTGGGATGTTAATGTGCCTACTACCTTCTTTGCGGGGTTGTTACAAAGAGTAAATGTCAGCGTGAAAGCACTCAAGGCAAAGAGGTGCTGAGTTCGGGGCATAGGATGGAAAGTTTGCCATTCTTACTTCACAAATGAAGCAACTGAGGCAGAAAGAGGGTAACACCAGTAACAAGATAGCCCAGACTGCATAGCAGAGGTTGGACCTAAACCCAGGTCTGTCTCCTACAAAGTGCCACCTCCTTAACTAACCATTAGACCACCACTCAACAAAAAAAGCCAGAAGTGTTGATCCACGTGGAAAAGAAGCCTGGAGTTTTACAAAGGAAACAGATTTGGGGACTAGAGAGATGGCTCAGTGGTTAAGAGCATTGGCTACTCTTGCAGAGGACCCAGGTTCGGTTCCCAGCACCCACATGGCAGCTCACAAAACTGCCTGTAACTCCAGTTCCAGGGGATCCGATCCCTTTTTGGCCTCTGTGGGCATCAGACACTCATGTGGTCCATATACAACATGTGGGCAAATACTCATACACATGAATTCAAATAAATCTTTTTTTTTTTTAATGACAGATGTTAGAAAAGGCCAGATCATTAATATAACTTTCATATTTTTATATCTATTTAGTAGTTTTACAGAAAGAACATTTTAATGAAAGAATATTACAATAGTGTTCTACATAATTAAATAAGGACTAATATCTACTTTTACAGATGTGCAGTAAGGAAACTCAGCAATCAAAGGTTTGTGGAAAAGAAAAGTTAGGTTCTAAAGAAGAGAGATGAAAAGAACAGGAGAGGATGAGTGTGGAAACTCTCACGAGAGAGCGCTCTGGAGGAAAGTCGCTGTGAACTCCTCCAAATATTCCTAAGAAAGTCTTCCTTACAGGTTGGGGTGGGGGCAGCCAGAGGCGGGGTCAGAGGATAAACACCCTCAGGATAGGAAGGTGTTAGCAAAATAACTGAATTAGTGGAATCTTCATGGTAATAGTTGAGTTTTGAAAAGAATGAATCTGCTTATTGAGAAAGGGTCAGCCATCTTCCAGGCTTAGAACAGAATGTGGGAAGTGCCACCTATATATCTTTTAGATTTCATATATATATATATAAATATTATATATAAATATATATATTAGAAATAGGTATAAAGTGAGTGGCCTAACAAATAGTTCTCCAGGGCATTTAGTAGGGAGATAGATAACACTACCCTTTACTATTTTAAAATATTAATATCTACCCAGTTATTCATTTTAAAGATGACACTTTATCTAATTGTGCATAATGGGCAATAGGCCATCCCAGGGTCTCTAAAGTCAGGTCTCTTTTATCACACGGTTTGAAGCTTTGACTCTGACCTAGGTTTGAATTCCAACTCCAACACATTCCAGCAATGGATTTGTAAGCAAATTTCCTTATCTGTGAAATTAGAATAGAATAATGCTCAACATATAATACTACACTGAAAATTCTAAAAGATAAAATATGTATAGAAGTGCATAATGGAGCCTGGTGTGCATGTGTGTACACAGACACACACACACACACACACACAGACACACACATACACACACACACAAACACACAAACACTCAGTGAAGATTAGTTGCTATGACTTACAGCAACACATTTAAAAGCTCACAGTGCCTTGGAGGCAGCGACTGGTTTTCTTGTCTTCACATACATAATGCCATTCCTGGGCTATAATAATCAAACCTTAGCTTAAAAAGTTGTGAAATGACAGAAAAGACAAAAGAGGAAAGCAGAGAAGAAGAGACAAGAAGAAGTTTATTACACAAGGCAATAAGAAATGGAAAAATAACTTTACTCCTAAAATGAGCTGTAAGACAGAAGCCTTTACTTACCCGATGCCCACTTTCTCGTTCATTCATTCATTCTAAAGACGCAGAAAGAAGAATCCAGCTGTGGTGACGCTGAGGAGACGTGTAATCTCCAGCCTCCCATTATTCACAGCAGAGTGGGGCATCCAGGCAGGAGGCATTTTGTTTGGATTTTAGTGTAGACTCTTCAATGTCAGGCATGGTGGGTAGCAAGTCAGATCTAAGTCTAGAAGGAAGAGCTCCCTTGACTGTCCAGCATTACACAATCAAGATCAGTTGTGGGTGGGTAGGTGGCGACTAACCTGGCACTTTGCGTGGTCTGCCTTTGCTCTTGTCTGGCCTGTATATATCATACTAATGATCAGTTGCTTCTGCTCTTCTGGCCATTGGAGCTTAACTTGCCTGCAGATTACACATATACCCTGTTCTTTTCAGAATCTCCAGCAGAATGTTTCAGGGTCAGTGTTGTCCTATATGGTAGCCACAGTCAAACATGATTGTTAAAGACTTGAAATTGAAAGCTGTCTGAAATTATAAAACACACACCAGACTTTGAAGACCTCTAGGGGAAAAATTCTTGTGAATAATTTCATATTGCTTATATTTGACAGTATTAATAGTTTGAGTTAAATAAAATATATTGTTGAAGTTAGTTTTATCTACTTTTTCTTTTTTTAATGTGGCTACTCTGACTTAAATTGCATGTTCTGGTCACATTTGTAACTTACATTATGCTTCTGTTAGACAATAAAGTTTTTTGATAAATTTTTGCTAGATGAATGAATGAATGGGCAACCAATAACACCCACAGGGTTCTCGAAAAGCTAAGAGCACCCTGCTCTGTATATTATGATGCCTAAAGTCACGTTTCCTTACTAATTGTAATGTCCCTTCATGTAATCTACATGGTATAATAGCCCATGTTCCTGGGAGATAAACGCAAGAGTAAGAATTTTATAATGCATCTATTTTCAAAATACCCTATTTTTCCTGTCCACTCCTTCAAAAAATATGAGGAAGGAAAAGAAAAAAAAAGTAGCAACCATGTGTGGAAAAGCAACGAAGATTATGTTCTTATTACAAGATGAAAGCTCCTTGATAGAGTACACCCAAGCAGGCCAGAGCAAAAGGGTATGGAGAACATGCGTTATATTAAACCATGAGTTATTTTATGGAGGCCCAGGACTGTGAGGAGGAAATGAGAAGGAAAATTACAGAGGCAATAGAAGAAAACGGAGCTTTATAGCATTTGGAGATAATCTGAGGAGAAAAATGCTGGAAGTAATGCTTTTGATGAAATGAAAAAAATGCCCGAGGAGCCGATAACTCTATAAGCTGTATGAATTCACACAAACTATATGGGTGAAGAAAAAAATTATAAGGGAAGAGGGAGGGAAGACATCCCACAAATCGGGAACTCATTCCAAAATGGCAGCTGTGGTGAGGTCTAGATTGTAGGATTGTTTGTGATCTTCTTCATTTTCCCAAAAATTCCTGTAACTGAATTTCACTTCATAATCAGAAACAAAATGTAATGAATTGTTTCTAATGGGAAGGGTGATGAGTGGAGAGAAGCTTAGGATAAGGATGGACTGGCAAGCCAGAAAGAGAATGGAGAATCTGGAATCAAAAACCATCAGGTGGCTAAGCAGCCTGACACACAGGAAACTGAGATCAAATGGCCAGAAGAATGATGGAGTGGATACCAGCAGGGAGTGGGCCAATGAAAGACCACAGGCAAGAAATCAGGACCAACCTTCAGAGCTTGAGGCGACAGAGCGCAGGAAACAAGACAAATGGGCCAACTTTCAAAGCTAAAATGATGATGGATAGACCTGGGAGCAGCCGTGGCCTAAAAGGCAAAAAAAAAAAAAAAAAAAAAAAAAAGAAGGGGTCCTGAAAGAAGTTACGAACTTTATCAGGCTTTTGGGGTTCTGTTTTTGTTTTCCTGAGGCTGGAAAAGAAAGTGGGGAGTAATTAGGTAATTGGATATATAGCACTTAAAATGTTAAGCTCTTCAAATGTAAAGACCTGGTGAGTACAAGGAAGTGGATCAAGACTTGGGTCTGTCTTTCTCTTCTTTTGTGTGTGCTTGTGGGCGTGTGTTCATATGCGTGTGCGTGTGTGTGTGTGTGTGTGTGTGTGTGTGTGTGTGTTCAAATGTGTGTGAGTGCACAGGTGTGTATGGGTGAGCATGTATACGTGTGTGTGTGTGTGTGTGTGTGTGTTCAAATGTGTGTGGGTGCACAAATGTGTACAGGTGAGCATGTGTGCATGCGTGTGGAAGCCAGAAGCTGACATTGGATGCCTTCCTCCCTCATATATTTTAAGATAGATTCTTTTGTTTGGGCCCAGAGCATACTAATTCTTCCAGTCTAGCCAGCCAGCTTGCTCTGAGCTTTCCCTGTCCATGGCTTGGGAGTGCTAGGATTCCAGGCAGGCTACCACACCCACCAACCAGTTACATGGGTACTAGAAATCCAAATTCTAGTCCTGATGTTTGCACAGCACATGCTTAATCAACTAAGCCATCTCCCCAGCCTTGATCTGTTCTTTAGAAGACTGCAAAATTAGTGCTGGAAATCATTTCTCTATATATGTTTATTGATGTATGTTCATTATCTCCAGGGGCTAGAAGGCAAAAACTAAGAAGAGGCAAAACCCCAGCAACATTCTCCTGCTGATCTAGGCTCTAGTATCTCTGGGATGAGCCAATAAGATGCACCTTAGCTAAAGGAAGAAAATTCTCAAAGCTCGGTGCATGGGCTTGATGGGAATGTCTGAAGACATTTCTACATTCCTGGTGCTTAGAATGTATTCGATATTCGAGAAAAATATGATTGCAAGGGATTTCAGTTACCAAGGAAGTTGTGAAGAATGTATAAGGGCTAGATACCATTATTCCATGCACTTTATTTTCAACTGTAACAAAGACAAAATGTAGTTCAGAAGACCAGGAGGCTACCCACCTTTTAGCCATGTCTGTGTAAACTCAAGTAAATCAGAGAGGTAAAAATGACATCCATACAGGTAAATACAGGGCTAAAATCCTTCCACTTCCTAAACAGTATAATCAGATTTAGTTGTGGTCATTGGTATCCATACCTGTATCCATATTTATATTACACAGTTATTTTTTTTAATAAGTAGGTCTCAAGTGTCTGAATGCCCTTCCTATAAATTCCTTATATCGCATCTTTGGCAAATCATTGTTTATGTAACAAAAATTAGGTAAAAACCCAAAAAAATAGTGAAGATATGGCTACCTTACAAATCACAAATTTAATAACAAAATAGCTCAGGATAAAAATTCAAGAAAGCCTAAGGCACTTGGTGCAGATAAATTTAAAGAAAAAAATAAGAGTCCATCTTGGATATGCAGACCACCAACGCTTTGGGGAATGACTCCAAGACAGCTTTAAACACCAGAATAGTTACATCTTCCCCCTTCGTATTAAATTTAATCTCCTTATTTTTATTTAAGGAAGAGTCTTGTCCATTAAGTGGTTAAAACTTCAGGTTATCCATCCAAGGAGTAGGAAATGAAGGTTCTCAGTTTGATGGACAACAGCTCAGAGATCCCTGATGTCCCAAAATATTAGGTTTCTCTTCTAATAATGTTGGAAATATTGCCTACTGTCATGGTTAATCTGAGCCACAGCACAAACTGATTGTAGGTGACAGTCACAGAGCAGTGCCCACGTTGGTTTCCACACACCGTCAAATCTGCTATAGATGCGGGGCAAGTGGGAGCGAACTGTGATACCAGGTTTCCTGGTGGCTAATAGATTGTGACATGGAAGAAGGAAACCTTTATTTTAATTCAAAAAACAAAAGCCAAATAGCAAAACTTATGTACGTGCTGAACTTTTTTTCCTTCCTCAAGTGGGAAACATTGACTTGCTAACAACTCTTGGCTGGCATCAGGGGAAAGTGGAGGAAGACACACAAAACATTTTTCAAATCAAAGGCTTGAATTATTGCACCGAGTTCACCAAGTTTCACAGGCATCTAGATGCACCATTGTCTCCACACTGGAACAAGCTGCCCTTTCTTTCCCGAAAGAAAACAGCCCAATGTTTCTTGCAGTCAGAGCTGTATGGAGCAGGCAGCTATCTATATTTTGAAATTCTTTGCATTGCCTGTGGAAGGGTGTGCTGTTTGGACCCGACAATGGTAACATTGATTTTAAGATTTTTGGATTTTGGTTATTCAGAGCAAACAGTGAAAGAAAACTCCTGGCTTTCAGAACTACAACAACAGTGCTCTTACATAAACTTGCTTCTTTCCTGCCTCTTTTACATAGCCAGAGATCAATACAGCCCATTCAGTCAATGTTATTAACCCCATTTATCAGCTTCTCCCTCGAAAGAAAAAAAAAAATTGAAAGGCTTTTGCCGACAAAGTTTATGTCATCTTCCATCCGTTCAGTCTCAGGGTGGATAATTCACTTTGTTGTGCACCCCAACAATCGAGCCTTGTTTATGAACTTACAGTTATTAAGTGAAAGTATTTGGAAACTGATGGTACATTCAAGCTCGGTTGCCATGGGCAGTCATCACGGCAGAGAGTCATGACCTCCCCGTTATGCAGCAAGTAACTAATTGAAATGATACAAATTACTCTGATTCTCTGTCTGCCAATTTAGAGCCTGGTTCTGGTCAAGGGTCAAATGGGCTCCTATTCATGAGCCATGTTTGAAGTCGCTGCCACCGTAGCAAGGGGTCTTGCCGTGGCCACTGCTCCTGCTTTGGACTTTACCCCATCCCGCCAGGGGACCGTGAAGAAGGAATCTCCAAAGCCTACCTTCACCCACACATCAAAAGCTGACTGTTGTCATTCAGTTTGTGCTACTTGTCAACAGCACTGGACATGGTTTGCTAAACTTTACTGGCTAGAAATAAATGTTGTATTCAGAAGCCACTTAGGGAATCCATCCTCTTTAGCCTGCATATTTCATTGGCTCTCTGATGTGCCCACGGCAGAGAAAACCAAACGCCATAAACTCAATGTGGAATGATTCTCCACTTATCAATTCCCATCAAGTGTCATCCTCCCAGCTTCTCCCTGCCCAGCACACATGCACATACCTGCCAAATAAATAAGATAAATTAAAAGCCCAAAAGGTATAGAGCATACAAGTTCTTTCTTCAAAGCATCTTCAGGATGATTATCTCTGCTTGAGAAATGACACTAAATGTTAATCTAATTGAATCTGGGAAATGTGGCAATAAAAAGTTAATAATTTACAGAGAAATTGTTCTTCAGAAAAGTCTAAGTGAATGCCCACTAAATGAATTTCAGGAATCTTGCTCAGAGGCTTCTAGGATATGTGGCAAAGGCAATAGCTTACTTAGAATATGTTTTTACACTACCCAAACTATTTGCTTTATAGCAGCATTCTGGCCCTTGTGTGTGCACAGAGGCGTGTGGACATTGTCTGACAAATACCTAGGGAAAAGAAAGGGGAAAACATTCAAGCCAGTTGGAAATTTAAGGAGGAAGCAACTGAAATGTTTAAATTTTAGCTGAAAGAGGTCTACCCCAGCACTTTCCAAAAATCAAGTTTCCTTAAAACTGATGTGTAAATAAAAAAATCATTTCTATTGACTTCATTTCATCATTTTAATACAGAGATCTCACATTTAAGATGGCTCAAATTTTCCAAAGCAAATAGGTTGAACATCTTATATAGCTAACCCATGTTAGCATCCCAACGGATGTTACCCTCACCCACATCAAATCTGTAACTTCAGAGGAAGGCTTAACATGCTGAGTGCAGACTTACATGGGAATCCCAACTCTGTCACTTAGTATGAACTATGGGCAAATAATTCAGTTTCTGCTGACATCAGTTTTCTCAAATATCACAGGGAACTTGATGATACAATGTCTGGCAAAGAGTAAGTGCCTTGTGCAGAGCACAGTGCCACACACCTTTAATCTCAGCACCCAGGAGACAGAGGCCTACCAGGAGGTGGTGGCATACTCCTTTAATCCCAGTGCTCAGGTGGCAGAGGCAGGCAGACCTCTATGAGTTCAAGGCCAGCCTGTCCACAAGTGAGTTCTAGAGCAGCCAGAGATGTTATACAAAGAAACCCTGTCTCAAAACAAAACAAAACAAGTCCCTTATTAGAACACAGTGTCTATAAAAATCAAGATCTTTAAAAACAGCGAGGTTTTCAGTCACATATTAAGATCAACTGGGTAGCTTACCATTATCATAACAGTAGCAGGCACAGATATTCATTTCATTGCAGAGTCTAAATCATAAGGAATATTTAATTTTTACTCACTTACTGGTTAAATAAATTCAGGCCCTGGAAATAAAACAGTGAACAAAACAATGAGTTTCCCACCATCGACTGGATGGTACCGAGTAGAATTTCCCACTCTCACCTGGCAGGTACCTGGCAGAGTCTCCCACCCTTGCCTGGATGGTACCTGGAAGAGTTTCCCACCCTTATGTAGCTGACACCCAGAGAAAGCAAACACCTCAAACCAGGTAAACTCTAAGCACAAAATGTCCAGATGGAGGCCAGAGTATTAGACAGGTGGGAGTATGGAGCTTTATCTGTTCCATACTGATAGTCTTCACTACTTACTGAGAAAACTAAAACAGAATTTACATGGCTTTTCCTCCAGAAACTCCTTTTCCATTTGAGAGTTTCTCTCCCCAGGAGGTGAGGGAAGAAGATATATTGAAAGTTCCTAGAGGACCCAACCCCACCTTCTGACCCCATTTCGAAATGGGGTCACAGGACATTCTACCTCTGCTGTCTCTGGTCACCACCTTCCCTCTTTCAGCATGTGCTGCCCTTCCCTACAAACATCTCGACCCACCCATCCTTTATCTCCTACTGTTATCTCCTCCTTGAAACTTTCCCTGCTTCCCAACACAGGAGACTTGCCTTCCTTCCTCATGACATCCCAGGCTTGGGAAGTGCTCCCCTCCCCACCTCATTTCTGAGTATGGCCTTTGAGGAAATACTGGTATTTCATATCTCTAAAAGGACCATAAGCTTCCCAAGGGCAAGGATCTAGCCTTATCCAACCATCTATCAGAGTGCCTTGAACTTGGGGCATTAATAAATACTTAGGGCCAGCAATATGGCTCAGTAGATAAAAGAGCTTGCCACAAAAGCCTGCTAACCTGAGTTCAATGCCTGAACATAAATTCTAAAAAGCCAGATCCTGTGGCATGCATCTGTAATCCCAACATTTCTGTTGGCAAGATGGGAGAAGGGGGACAGAAGAGTGTCCCAGATGCTCACAGGCCAGCCAGCCAGCCTCGAGTAACAGCATGACCTAAGCTAGGTACTTGCCAGGTGAGGGTGGGAAACTCTGCTAGGTACCACCCATGAACCTAAGCGGTTCTGCCTCAGTAAGGTAAGAAGGAAAGGACTGATTCCTGAAAGTTGTCCTCTGACCACCACACATGTGTTGTGGCATGAGCACACCCACATGCACACACAAATCACACATACAACAACAACACAAGAACATCAACCCCTTCAAATCTTGCTGATGGTGATGGTGTTTTTGTTTGCAAAGTGTTTTGTTTGAATGACCAGAACAAGGAAACAGGCTATGAATCCACAGAAATGTTTGCGAGGACCCACGACTGCAGCACTTTCTCCTCTCCTAACAAAGACACAGAGAGCTGGGGTGCCTCCGAGGCAGAGCACTGCTCAGCAGTGGGAGGCCCTGGGTTCCTAGAACAACCAAATAGCAAGTACACAAACAAGCCAACACTCTACACACTTCAGTCTTTGATAAAAATCCCATTTCTCTTGGTCAGTACCCAGGTGTGGAACTGCTGTGTTGAATGTTTAATTTTGTAAGAAACTGCCAAACTTTTCCAAAGTGGTTGTTGCAATCCTTCCTCTTCCAAGCTGGCCTATCATTTGAAATCCTTCCACCTCAGCCTTCCAAATTCTTGGATTAAAGATGTAAGCCATCACACCCACCTTCCCATTCATTTTAATTGTAGCCATGATCATGGACAAGAGATGATATATTTTAATCAGAATTTTTAAATGTATGTATTTGGGGGCTAAAAAAGCTAAAAGTCTTTTGCCTGTTTCGAATTTGTGGGGAAGAAAGCTCTAAAATAAATGGAGAAGCTCTAGGAATTTTAATGATTTAAAAAATAATTGCCTTACATGCAAAGAATGTAAATTCTATAAATTGCTACAGTCCCAGGCCCTGATGTAATTCCTAAGAAATAATAATGTCCAGTAAGTTCAGTAAGTCTTTATCAGCAACTGGCTCAATGGATATATTTGCTCATTCATTCATTCATTCATTCATTTTGTGGTACTAAGATCAAATCCAAGGCCCCACCCACACAACTATTTCCACCACTGAGCATGTCCCCAGCCCCTAGTTTCATGCTGAAAACTAGAAAGCAGGTCCACCTTTCCAGCTGCTAGGCATGGAGGACAACTGGTTGCATCTCAGGTGTAAGGGGAGGGTGGAGTGAGGCCTAGGCTGCAGGAGGCTGGGGGAGAAAATGTGAGGATGGTAAGAATTACCCAGGACCTGACTGTGGTGATGGCTGCAGTGTGCATTCATTTGTCAAAGCTCACTGAAATGTGCACTTAAAATGGATGCAGGGTGTTATACACAGGCTATAGCACAGAGCTGATTTTTCTAAAACTGCCCTCAGTACAGCCGAGGAGAAATACAGGTTACATTAGCAATGAAGTCGGTCTCAAAACAAGGAAAAACATTTGACCAACTAGGCCATTCCCTTTGTCTTAATCTGACACTGTCTTTTTAAAAACCTCCCAGGCTGTTACTTCCATGATTAAATTATCAACTTTCTAAGGGTGCCTGAAGAAAGGGGTTTACGTAGATATCACCCTTATATTTTTACTCATCCTGAAAGACAGACTTTATTACCAGCACTTTATAGTTAGTGAACTTGGATCAGACATTGTGTTCTTTGCTCAAAGTAACTCAGTGTCTGATGGTGGTGCCAGGGACTGGACCCATGTCTGTCTACTTCCAAAGTTTGGACTTCCCCCTGGGTCTCTCTGAGTGATCTTAGGCATGGGTTTCTATGGCTGTGCTTATCCTGTGGTATTCTTCTAGGCTCTGCCTCTAACTTCTTTCTCTCTGATTTCTTTCCCTTTCTTCAAGGTTCAACTATGGTTCCTTCCCTAACATGTCACCTCCAGATTTGACTTCCTCTTAGTTAGGATTTTGTTGCTGTGAAGAGATACCATGACCATGGCACTCTTATAAAGGAAAACATTTAATTGGAGCTGGCTTACAGTTCAGAGGTTTAGTCCATTGTCCTCGTGGTGGGAAGCATGAAGATGCATAGGCAGATATGGTGCTCCTGGAGAAGGAGCTGATAGGTCTACATCCCAATCTGTAGGCAGAAGGCAAAGAGAATAAGCCAGTGGGCCTAGCTTGAGCATTTGAACCCTCAAAGCCCACCCCAGTGACACACTTCTCCAACAAAGCCACTCCTAATAGCACCGTTCCCTAAGAGCTATGGGGGGGGGGGGGCTACTTTTATTCAAACCACCACAATGTTTAATCAGCAAATGGATTGTTTCAACATCTGATTGTCTTATGTACAGGTTTTATTTCCCTAAACACCTGGGCTGGAACTATAGACGCTGTACCAATACAGAGGTGCTGAAGTTGTAGCAGCTTACAGCTCATGGCAGAGGAGGGAGCTCTCTGAAAGGTTCATGTCTTACCCCATTTTCTGTTGCCAGTATCACAATACCATAGACTGGATGCATTCTGAAAAAAAAAATGTTTATTGCAGCTCAAGGTCCTAGTCTACAGTGAAAAGGCCACATCTGGCAGTGGCCTTCTCACTAGCAGAGACCTGACATGGGATAAGGCATCACATGCTAAGAGATAGAGTGTGAGAGGCCTTGCCAATTGGCTTTTATAGTATACATACTCTCAGGATGATCCACTGGCCAGTTAGTCTGTTACTGTGAATAGTTGAATGTATTTATCAGGGTGGAGACCTCTAAAGCATGTCCTACCTGCTCCCACCTCCAAATATTTCATAACAGAAATTAATGTGAAATTAAGAGACAACATACCACATTCCAACCATAACTGTTGGCTGACATAGGCCAGTGGTTCTTGCTCTCTCTTCATGAAACAATGCCAAGGACCAGCCAGAAGCTTACAGATAGTAGATCATTTTGTTTTGGTTTTGTTTTGGTTTGGTTTTTTTTTGGTTTTTGTTTTGTTTTATTCTCTCTGTCTCTGTCTGTCTGTCTCTCTCTCATTGTTGTTGCTGTCTTTATTGTTGCTGTGACAGAATCTTGCTATTTTCAGGTTAAGCTGAAACTTTTCACCTTCCTGAGTCTTAGATTACAGTCATGCATTGGCTTTTTATTTTATTTTTTATTAAAAATAAAGGTGCACACATGTGTGTGTGTGTGTGTGTGTGTGTGTGTGTGTGTGTGTGTGTGTGCTTGTCCACTCATACACATGCGGAGGCCAGCAGCCAATGTCTGCTGCCTTTGCTTGATCACTCTCCACCTTCAGTTTTGAAGACAGAGTCTCTCATGGAACTTGAAACAAGCACACGGTTTGGCTGGGCTGGCCCGCTTCAGGAATCTGTCTGTCTCCCTCATCCCAAGACTTGGGTTCAGGAGTATGCTGCCATGAAGGCTTTCACATGGGTGGTGAGTATCCAGCTCAAGTGCTCATGCTCATGTAGTAAGCATTTTCACACACAGCCATCTCCTCAGTCTTAACATTAGCTTTTTTTTTTTAACAGCTTTATCAGGGTGTAATCCAAAATTTCTCCAGTCTTAAATGCACAAGTCAATGGTTGTTTTCATTGTTTTGTTTTGTTTGTTTGTTTGTTTACTAAGTGCATAGTTGAATAGCCTTTACCATGGTCCTGTTTAAGAACATGTCCTTTGCCCCAGTGAGCCCCTTTGTGTGTCCATTTACAGTCAATCCTCTCCCACAGCCCCAGGCAATCACTAATGTTCTTTCTACCTCTGTAGATTCATCCTCTCTGACCTTTCATGTAAGCAAAATGATGCATTGTCATCTTCCACATCTAGTTCCTCTGATAGAGCATGTGTTTGAGATTCAGCCAAGTTGTAGCAGGACCATTCATTCATTCATTTCACTGCTGGGTAATACTCCATTCTGGACACACCAGTTTATCCAGACACAGCTGACCGTCATGGAGATTGTTTAAGGGGCTGGGCTTTGTGAATAATGTTATCTTACAATATCTTTGTGTGATAAATACATCTCCCTTCATTTTATAATTGAGAAGATTAAGAGTTAGGACAGAAATTCTTTTGCCCAAGGTAAAAAAGCTGGTAAGTCATGGAGTTCAAGATTTCCAATTCTAAAGCTGTTGCTCTAGGATGGTGGTTATCAGGTTTGAGGATTTTTCTAACCTGAAATTTTAAGAACTAAACCTCTTTGATGTGAAAATAAACTTAAAAGTGCTTTTTCATGTGTGCAAAGGGCATTTTAGAATACTGTCGAACATAGTGCCTATAGTTCACAGTACTGTATTTTTTGTTTAACTTTTGATATGAAAATAGATGTTATATTAGTTTTCTTACCACAAACCAATAGTCATATTATTAATGAAAGAGGTGAGAGACAACTTTGGGAGGTGATGGATTTGAGGCTGGGAGGATAATATGAAGACTTTCTGATGGAAGTAGTTTCACAAGTACACACATAATGCAAAATCTGTCAAACTGTAAATGTCAAATGGGTATAGCTCTTCACATGTCAAGAATACGTCAATAAAGTGCCTTTTAAAAAATAAATTAGGACCAAGAGCTGCTTCAGTGGGTAAAGGCACTTGCTGCCAAGCCCAACTACCTGAGTTCAAAACCAGAACTCACCAAGCAGGAGGAATCAACTCCTGCAAGTTATCCTCTGGCTTTCACACGTGCCGTGCCAGTCTTGCCCCGCCCCCCATAAATATAATTATGAAATTTTTTAATAAGTTAAAATTTCCCATCACCAGCATCAGTTCACAAGAGCGAGGATAATTTATCACTGAAACTAGAATACATTCCCTTTTGTAGGAAAGCTTGCTAAATTGTAACTATTTTTCTGCATCAGAGCAGGCAAACTGCCATTTAGCTGCACTGTCCCAGCCACTAAGCTACCAAATTAATAAGGAAAAGAGTACGTGCTAAATTGAGTTCGATGAAAACTTTGAGGCTACTTTTAAAAATGGTATTAGATTGAAAAACCCCAGCCTCATTAATCTGTGTCAATTGTCTACAATATATTTTTGGAGGAAAAAGCTTATTTTTATAACAGTGTAGCCTGTGACTTGGTGTCTCCCACAGGAATAGAAGGTTTCATCCCATCGTATACCCAGCGACAGCTCAACCCTGGAGCAAAGATCTGAATTCTAAAGGCCCTCATTTGTAACCCCCCAAGCCTGGTTAGCTGCTGTTTTCTTTCCCCAAGAACTAGACAGTATATAAAAGGCCCTGCCGTGGACATCTAGGGCAGTACATTGGATGGGCACAGATACTAAAGTCACTGACATTTATTTTGTGGTTTCTACCCAGGTCCCAGAGGAACAGATGCCGTAATGAGGCTTGGGGAGAAGAGGCCAGAGATTGACTCTGGTCCCTCCAGTTACGCCTCCAGGCTCTGTTCCACTGAGATACTCACTCTGTCCCTCCCTGGCTTAGGAGCTGTTTGCGCAAGAACAAAAGGACTTCAGTGTCCCTTGCTATTAATCCAACTGTACAAGCATGAAATTTACAGACACACACAAGAATCCATCACGGAAACCTTTCCCCTTGTCATGTTCAGCTGCTGAAAAGTGGGCACACTCTTGGATATGAATGTTAATTCGCGAAAGGAAGAGAATAAGCCATCTGAACGAGCGCTGGGGACCCCCCCCATCCCCCATCCCTGCACACCCACCCCTTGCAGACTACAGGTCATCATCTTGAGAGTTAAGCCTTTTGGGGGAGAATTGATGTCTTTTCACAGATTTGGGGAGATTTTGTTAAATTTTATTGTCACCTTGAAAGTCAACTACTTTCTCTCAATAAATAAAATATACCCATAATATGAGACCAGTAACTCAATCTATAAAGTGGCTTTAAAAAAAAAAAAAAGAATCGTACTTGAAAGTCATAAAACAAAGACTATTTGATAAGCTCCAAGCCAGTGGCAGCCACTGGTTTTGCAAGCTGAACCTGCCTCCTCCTCATCACGCAGCCATCATTTAGCTGCAGGGTGGATGTGTTCACACTGAACTATTAATCTGTTTCAAAATGCCATAACATTTCCATGAAGAACTTCCTAATTTTTTTTTCAGAAATTAAATGTCTGTTTAAAGTTCATTCCCTCCTGCTGCAACTAATTGAAATGAGATTTGGTTTATCTTTACGACATGGAAATGGGGTTGAGTTTCAGAATAATAACAATAATGATAACTCGATAGATTTTAGAAGCAGTAGTTAATAATTACAGTAATGTGGGGGAGATTAGAGTTGCCTGTTTCTGCCTAAACAGACCCCCATCATGGGGAGGCAATGTGAGAGCAAGACCCAGGGTCTAATAATAGGGTCTTCTGGGTCTGTTTGTTTTCAGCTTCCATATTAGAGCATCATAATTAATTAGCATCCCAAAATGGTCTTCCTCCTAGAATGGAAGGAAGTATTATATTAGCCACCAGCTGGAAAATGTGTGGAACCCTTGTGGTCACAATGGAGAGGACTTGGGCTAGAGAATGCACGAAGAAGGACTCTTTTGAAGGATGCTTCCCATCCACAAACAAAAACAAAGCCAACCGAGGCACTTCCAGTGTTAAACAAAACTTTCCAAGGATCGTTTCATTTGACTATCATATCAGCCTTCTGAGAAGGAATAGCATTGTTAGCCCCATTTTCCAGATAACATCATTGAGGCCCAGAGAGGTGCCACCAAGTCACCAGGCTAGTGAGCAGTGGACTTAACACTTAAACCATGTCTGCCCATCTGTGATTTCTCATTCTTTCTCCTATCATTCTACCATCTAAAGGAGGGATGTGCATTAGGGCTCTGCGGTCAATAGAGAAAACCAGCCCTCCTCTAAAGACCAGAAAGACAATATTACCTGCCACCCATACACGCTTACCACCCACAAGACAAACCAAGAGCACCAACTTCCAGCTGTCTTTGATGATGCTCCTAACCTGTGTTTTAATGTGTGATGATGTAATAGTTAATATACTCCCCACTCATGTGACTGACAGCCAGCATTCATTCGGTCAGTATCTACTCAAGCAAGATGTGATGCGTTATTATTCACCTTCATTTTGCAAATAATGTACATGGCAAAAAATGTACCTTGTGTTATCTGACCTCTTCATTCAGTCTATTGTATACCCCAGCTCAGCCCCAGAGCAGAGATCATGTTCCTGAGAGTCCACAACTCCCCTGTGTACAGGCCATTTCCTCTATTTTGTATGCCCTTCCCATCTCATCCCTCTGCCTTGCTAAGTATTCAGGTCCTGGCTTCAATAATGACATCTCTCAGAAGACTTCCTGAGGGTCTGACATGGTTAACCACCCCTTGGGATAGGCTCTGGGGAGCTCTAGGCTCTTCCCCTCCAGGAATATATCTTACTCTGTAAACTAACTTGTTCAAAGTCTGTGTGGAGTCTGGAACACCTGTGTTACATGTATGTTCAAAGTCTGTGTGGGGTCTAGAGCACCTGTGTTACATGCATGTGACCTCAGGTTCCATCCCAAGAACTGCAAATATAGTCTGTCTTTTGCTATATAGGATCACTATCAGAACAGTGACTTTATTTGCATTATTTACCAATATGACTGAAGGTATAAATGAGGAACATTGTCATTAATACATGTACGTTGGTATGAACAAAAAATGAATAGGGAAACTAGATTTAGCAACATAAATGACTAAAAAAAAAAAATCAAGATTTCTTTATTCAAATGTGATTGGCTAAGCCAAGAATGAAACCGAATTTGGGGGATTGATAATGGTAAGAGTACGTGTGTCGGGGAGAGGAGGAGTGAGCCTCAGTCTGCTTTCCTAGCTGGCCCTAAACTCAACATCCTACTGAGTGCCAGCATGCAGGTGTGTTCCGGCTTGAGAACAAGATCCTTTATGGATCACGCAGTGACCACCCCAGTAAAGACACCCTGGAGACTACTCAACCACACCCTGGAGACTACTCATCTTCCTTACTCTGCTATCTATTCCCCAAAACACAGCACCTAGCAATGGGTTCCATGTAAGGGTTATGATATCTCTGTTATAGTCACCGCCAATGAGTTGTCTTCCTGCCCCAGGACATGAGCTCCCTGGGAATAGGGAGGTCATTCGCTACAAACGGGGCTTTCAGAATTATAGGTGTTCCATATATTTTTATTGAAGGGAATTGAAGAAATTCTTAGAAGTTCAATTTTCTCAGTTTTCTTTAACACACACTAAACAAGAAACGTTTGCTTTAGACACTGAAGAAGGTAAGCAGCACCTGAGCTGTTTGCACCTAGTGTGCTAGTGTGTGTGAACCAGCTTTCCCCTGCCCTGCTTGTGGTGGGCCAGCTGTGTAGGTCTCATTCTGCCCTCCCTGCTTTCCTCGTCAATGACACAAGAAGGGCCATGGCTGTCCCCACATCAACAGGAAGGAGCTGAGAGTTTCCTCCAGTCCTAAAGGAGATCAGTCTTTAACAACTTTCTTTAGGGTGTGTGTGTGTGTGTGTGTGTGTGTGTGTGTGTGTGTGTGTGTACACCTACATGCGTCCCTGAAAGAAGATCTTTGCGCATCTTCTATCACTCTCTGCCTTATTCCCTTGAGACAGGGTTTCTCATTGAACTCAAAGCTCCATTTCACTTAGGCTAGCTGGCCGGTGAGCTCCTAGAATCCTCCTGCCTCTGCCTGCCAACACTGGGATTATGGGTACCAGCCCTGTCTTCTTGTTGTTGTTGTTGTTGTTGTTGTTGTTGTTGTTGTTGTTGTTGTTTTTAAGTGTGTTCTGGGGATTCAAACTCAAGTCCTGGTGCTCACACAGCAAGTACTCTTACCCCTGAGCTGCCTCCCCAGACCCTCCTCCTTTTCTAACAGGGAGAGAAGCAGAAACAGCTTGTCACCTCAGCTAACTCTGGAAACCTGGGAATTCCACTGGCCCAGTTTCCTCAACTATCCAGAAGTGATATTTAGGAAGTGCCTGGTGCTCCAGAGAGAGCACTGTTGTACAAATATGTCATGCTGCTGTGAACACACGCAAGGCAGGAATCAGATTCCATCTCCTTGCAAAACCCAAGCCAAGGTGACTGATGGCTGCAGCTTCATCTCCATGTGTGTGTCTCATCATCAGCTGCTGAGGTGAGGGAGCCTCGCCACAGAGACTGTGTGCTGAACAGGCCTGTGTATGTCCGTGAATTACAAACTCATGCATTGCAGATGACATCAAGATTCCTATGAATAGAAGGAGTAGGACTTCAGATTGCCGTGGATTATAAGGAGGAAAAAGAAAACAGCAACATGAAAATTGGTGAGTGAGACTCCAGCATGGGGAGCTGCCCTCTCCTCTGTGGCCCTGGGGCAAAGACCCCAGTTATTCTCCTTAGCTTTTACCTGGACCACAGTCAGCAGCCTCTCGCTCTCCATACCCTTCTCTGTCATCTCTACTGCAGACACAAGAATCTCTCTAAAATGTCTCCCTAATCTTGTCAATTCCACAGTGTCTAAGTAGCTCTTCAGGAAGTTTGTAGTATGGACCCAGACTCCTCTGCAATCTGTCTTCACCTATCTCACTCTCCTCGGCACATGCTCTGTACTCTGGCTATATAACACTTACATTCTCTGGAAACTTTCTATACCTTGGTGTAGACCCTCCCCTCCATCTACAATGTGCTAGACTTCCACCCACTCAACTAATTCATAGTTTGAAATCTGTCTCCAATAGTGTTGACAGGTATAATTCAGTTCTACCAAGAATTAGATTTGCCAGACAAGCATTTCCTTCCTTCAACAAGCATCAGACTGAGAATGGGGGGTGCATCCCTGTAACGCCACCACCTGGGAGGCTGAGGCAGGATCATGGAGTTGTTTAACATACTACAACCATAGGTCCTTTGCCATTCCTTCCACTCAGGCCCATGGACTCTGTACATGCTTGTGGCATGGAAGCAATGCCACACAACTACCATGCCATTTCCATATGATCTTCTGAAATCATTTGTTTTATAACACTCCCTTTGGGATCCAAGGCACACGGAGAGGCCATCCAGATGCCTCTACCCTTTAGTCTGGGCTGATGCCCCTCTTGGAGTCATCTCTGACCAAATGACCAAATGCCAGACAGTAGACATTCAGAACTGCCAGATGAATTTCCCTGACAACAAGCAACAGAGTTAACACATGCCTGCTGTGCTAGGCAGACGTCCAAGGACACCATGAGTGTGGTAGACTCTGGATGCATAAAGAAATGGCTGGTGGGGCTGGACAGATGGCTTAGTGGTGGAGAGCACCTGCTGCTCTTGCTGAGGACCTGGGTTTGACTCTCAGCACCACCACGGTAGCTCACAACCATCTGTAACTCCAGCTCTGGGGGATCTGACACCCTCTTCTGGCCTCCTCAGGTACCGCATGCACATGGCATACTAACGAAAGCAGGATAGACAAACACATAAAATAAAACGTGAAAATAAATAAATATATGTCATATTCACATGATAATTATTTAACAAATGTATTTCTCTTATATTTAGTTCCATGATGAACTTATTTCTCACACATTATGCAATAACAGTATTTTATATTTAGAAAAAAAAACAAAAATAGCTGGTGTTTCATGGTACTGAGTTTGAGATGTTTTATGCAGCAGCAGGCACCTGAAACATGTAACCACTAAGGACAGGGATCTTGTCATTGCATTCTTCCTCCTTGTCATAGAAAAAAAATAGGAAAACACATTGACAAAATATGGCGCATTCAGATTAGAGTGACTGCTTAGATGCGGAGGGTTGACGCCTCCTGATGGTGACTGGAGCTTAGAGGAAATCTCTAAATTGTCAAACTATTTTACCACAGATGGTGAGGCACACTGGTCAGACAGAACCGACGGGACTGCAGCTCTCCAGCATGCCTTGCACGCCCTTGTGATGGGCATTCTCTGCTCAGTTTGGGGACCTGGTATCTATTTGCACGATCTTCAGTACAAAGTCAGGCAAGGTGGCCCCGTGGGAAAAGGCACTTGCCAACAAGCCTGATGACCTGAGTTCAATACCTAGAACCCACATGGTAGAAAGAGAGAACCGATTCCCAAAAGGTGTCCTCTGACCTCCAGGCATGTGCTGTGGTGCACACATAAGTAAATAAATAAATAAATACATACATACATACATACATACATACATACATACATACATACATACATACACACACACACAAGTGTAATTTAAACACTTTAAAAGAAACACAAATTCTAGTATACTGTGGCTCGTTTATTGATGTCTTTAACCCTTTGATAAAAATTTCTCCTTGAGAGCCTGCTGCAGGGGGCCCTGCAGAGACGTGACTCTCCATACTGTTCTCCAGGAACCTCCCATGCTGAGAGCTAGGCCAGGTCAGGGAGAGCTCTAATCCACAACAGGCTGTGTCTGGTCTTCTGTGTACAGCTCCCTGTCTCTGTGTGGGGCTTCAGAGGTAGGGAAGAAAGGGACACTGAGATGAGCAGAAAGCTTCTAGGGACCTTGGGAATGCAGTGGAATCCTGAAGGACAGACACAGATAGCCAGGGGCACCTTACCCGTCTTGGAATGCTCCGTAGTGTACAGCAGGTGGGATGGGATGTGTGGACCATCTCCTCCCACCACACACACCCATCCACCCACATAGTTAACTGAATATGGCTCTGCCTCAGTGACGCCAAGAAACCCCTCAACAAGCTTAGGCACTGCTGAGGAGATGAGAAGTAACCCCCAGCAGCCATCTCAGTAAGCTTACCGTCTCAGGACATGGTAGGTGCGCATGTTAGCAAACTCCTCAGCAGTACTCAAGGGGAAGATAGCGCAGTCTTTAGAAGCAAATGCCAGCCTGTGAATGACGCAGGTCTCAAACCTCCTGAAGAAAATCGGTCTTGGTTTGGGGTTTTGAAGTGATTCTGAGGGACCTTCACATCCTGGCTTTCTTATTTACAGTCCACACAATCTAAATTAAATGCTGTATTGCTCTGAATCTTCCTTGCCTCGTCTAACTGGCTTAATCATGCCTGTCTTCTAGGCTATTCATCCTAGGTCTTGTTAAACACTGTTTTAAATACTAATATATAAACTTTTAAACGGAAATGCCTCGAGTGTGTAGCTCTAGCTGGGTGTGGGGGTGCACACTGTAATCCCACCCCTCAGAAGATGGAGACTGGAGGCTCTCAAGCCTGAGGTCAGCCTAAGGTACAGAGTGAGACCATCTCAAGAAACCAAAGTCTGGAACTGCAGCTCAGGATACAGCATTTCCCCTAGTAGGCACAAAGCCCTGGATTTAATCATCAGCATTGGAGGGGGATATATACATATATATCCCCACATATTAGTATACAAGAAATGACACGTTGTTTTATTAAATTAAACTCCAAACCTGTAGGCTACCAGGCTGGAAAGAAATCCAATCCCCTTTTAATGTATGGATGTGTGCATATGTACGCATATGTACGCATGTGTATGGCGTCTGATCGCTAGAGCTGGCTGCCTGATATGGGTGCTAGACCACACTCTGGCCCTCTGTAAAACAGTAGGTGCTTTAACCACTGAGCCATCTTTCCAGCCCTCAAAACCTTCTACAGGGCCAGGACATCTTACGTGCTCTTTGTTTGTTTGTTTGTTTTGTTTATTGCCCAGGATATTTTTTTCCTTGTGTCTGCTTTTTTTTCTTTTTAATAACTGTAAGTTCAAGCTTAGGGAAGCTTGTTTTTGTCCTGTAAAACAAAACAACAACTAAACAAAAGCTTTCACAGCATTGTTCGCAAACCTGATCTCATTCAGGATGAGATGCGGTTAGATGGCTAGAATCCAGCTTCTAGCATGGATGACACAGGCGTGACTCTGGTGGTACAAAGAGGAGACGATGGCATTGTTGACAAGGTTATCATCTGCTGGTGGCATTGCTGGGGGAAAAAAAAAGCCTTTGTAAACTTCTAAGCAACAGTAGGAATCTCTAAAGTGTCTCACGGGCTAAAAGGGGATGAGGTTAGTAAAATGCCTCCACAGAGTCTGAGGAAAATACCAGATTTGAGAGTTACTGGAATTGAGTATGTAAAAGTGGGGCTGTAGGTTGGGGATCATGCTTACAATGGGTCTCAAATTCACAGGCCACTCACATTTCCAGGGCCTTTCTGTTTCCCTCGGTAGATGGTGGCAGAATTGTCTTCCAGTATAGATAGATGCCCAGCGCCCAGGCCCACATGTGAGAAAGGAAGAGAGACGGGTGGAGGACTTTTAGGAACTCTGCAGAGAAAATGCCCTGTAGTCGGACTTCCCTTTGGGCTGACGGCTCACCTATTCTCATGACGGGGAGACTTATACTTAATTATGAAAGCTTGGCTTATAGCTTAGGCTTGTGCCACTAGCTCTTATAACTGAAATTAACCTGCTTTTATTAATCCATGTTTTACCGTCTGGCTCTTTACCTTTCTTTTGTGCTATAGCTTCCTCCATGTCTCACTGACATCCCCTCTGCCCCTCCAGTACCCTCTCTGTCTGGAAGCCTATCCCACAACAACGCCCCCTTTCTTCACGGCCCCACTCTTCCTCATGCTTAGAGTCACAGCACATTTGGGGTATCTGAGATGAAACTCTTTGGGTGGGATGTTTTTCTATCTATTGCACCAGTCCGATATCCAGTCTGCACTTTTCTCCAAAGCCTCGGCTTCTTTCTCTAACTTCTTCTGACTGAGCACTCTGGTCCCTGCTGATTTGCATCTTCACATCAGCCATGGCCTGCCCATCTTCTTGTGGGGAAGGGCTGCTACAGTGAGAGCTGCTCTGGCCTGACTCCTGCTGTGCATCCTGAAGGATCTTCTCCATGCTCCACTGTGGATGGAGGATGAGGAAGGGACATGTTCCAGCCCTCCATTCTTCCAGTTGCCATCATCGTTGCCATAGCTGCTGTTCATGGGGAGCTCCACCCAGGAACTGTGGAGGTTGGAGGGCAGTGGCAGGGAATGCTCTCCTTCCTTGCATTGATGCTGCGCAGGGGCGGCAGCAGCCTGACTAAGTGACATACGGTAGGGACACTGGGAGCGGTGTGGCTCCAGCTAGACCGTACCTGGCTCTCGGGCAGCCCTTATGTGCTCTTAATGACTTGCCCTTCATAAGGTTATTCATTAGCCCTGTCACACACCCAGGAATATGCTAACATCCACCTGTTTGGAATGAAGGCCAAGAAAAGTATAGTAGAAGGAAACAAGAGAGGCCTTGGTGGCGCTGACAAAGTCCGGCACAGCAACCGACACATGCC
Source organism: Onychomys torridus (assembly GCF_903995425.1). Lineage (NCBI taxonomy): Eukaryota > Metazoa > Chordata > Mammalia > Rodentia > Cricetidae > Onychomys > Onychomys torridus. The sequence goes on from NC_050444.1 coordinate 116,159,963, forward strand.
AGTTACCTTCTTATCTACCCAACAAGGGCGTCTGAGTCCTCACCCCTGAAGGACACCATTTTAGAACTGAGAGTTTCTGAGTGTTCTCTTTACTGACATGTGGCTTCATTCTCTATCCTGTGTGTGCCAGCAGCAGCCCCCCACCACACCCCCAGTCATAACTGGAAATGTCTCACACCTTGTCAAAGGTCCCCAGGGCAAAACTGCCCTGGTTGAGAACTTCTAACTAAACAAATAAAGAAAGAAAGATGCCCACCCTCAAAGAGCTCACCTTCCTGTAGGGAGAAAGACATATACAAACATAGTTGTGACATATTTCAAAGAGGGTGGGGACTGGCAGCCCCTTTCTCCCTCCTTATGTGTAAATAGGGACCCAAAACTATTCTGAAGACAGGAGCAGGGGCATCAGGCTCTGATAAAATGGTATCTCATTGACAAGCAAAAATCAGAGAAATGGAAATATGTAATCAGAAATCACATCAGAGTGAAGTGGGGTCATCATGTAACCACATTGGAGAGCCATTATCTTTTCATGTTCCTGGGCATGGAAAAGTAGTTTCATCCACAGAAGTACCCGACATCCACAGGCAAATGGCAAGAATCTCCCAGCCTTCTCTCCAGTTCCAGGCCAATCTTACAAATTAATACTCAGGGAAGAATTTAGAGAATATGCCCATTTGACAAAGCATTAAATTATGAACTAAGGCAAGCACACATAATAATAAAGAATTATCTGGAGCATCACCAACTGAAATTATGTTTTTCATAATGTCACTTAAAAATATGGTAAAACTTGGCTTTAAATTTGTAGACTAAAAAAAATCCCTTTATATATAAAAATGTCTTTATATATATACATATATATATATGTATATATATTATATAATTCATAAAACTGAAGCAAATTATAAATTAAATGCAGGCCAATTTGAGTGGCTGTGGTTTTCTAAAACCAGCTTGTCATCCTAACCCTGCCTGAGGCCTGCGAGGCAGCCTTGGACTCCATGGTACTAGAGCAACCTGCAGGCCTCCTACTATTCTTTCCGAATCGCTGGGAAACCTTTGTCCCCAGAGCATGCAGCCGTATAACCTGAGCTTCCTATGGTATTAGCACATCATTTTCCTATTAAATCTGCTTCAGTTTTTTGCTTGTGAGCCCACGAGAACCATCCAACTCAAAGCCAGATGGAAGTCTCAAACAAGACAGAACAGACCAGGACCAGCCAAAGAGACCCTTGAGTGCCCAGAAGACGTCTTTATTGCCTTTCCCCCTTCCTTTCAAAAATTATTATAAAATGAAAGCTCTTGGCTAGAAGGCTCTGTGGAGAATTCCAGGACCCTGATAACACATCCAAACAGCCTAGATCTTAGGGATCTTTGAGAAGTACTCTCATAGTGTCTCAGGGCAACCGAAAACTTTGGTTCCATCACTTACTAGGTATTTGACCTTGAGTAAAGTCCATATGAAGCCAGACATAATGGAGCAGGCCCGCCATCCCAGAACCAAGAAGACAGAAGCAGGTTTGAGAGTCTCAAGAGAGCCTGGGCAACACACCGAGATCTTATCTTTTTAAATGAGTGGGAGGGAGGGAGGGGAGGGGAGGGAAGGGAAGGAAAGAGAAGGAGAAAAAGGAGAGATACTATCTGCAAAAGAATAAAAACACTTTAGAAGAACAAACACAAAAAATGTTTTCCTCTTGTCAAAAGTTTCTTTACATTATTCCCGTATGTATGTTTATGCAGATGTACACTCAGCTGCACATGTGGCTGTTAGAAGAGAGCTTGCAGGTTGATTCACTCCACCTACCATGTGGGTTCTAGGAAACAAACTCAGGTCATCAGGCTTGGTGGCAAACACCTTTACCCACTGGCCAAATGTTACCATTTTTAACAAAGAATGTTAGCAACCGGCCAACACAAACTGGACCTCATAGAACTTCAGATCTGAACAAAACAGACCTGGAATGAAGTTGTTTGTCTCTGCTACTGTCTCAGGCAGGGTTCCTATTGCTGTGAAGAGACACCATGACCAGGTGTCTCATAAAGGAAAGCATTTCACTGGGGTAGCTGCTTACAGTTTCAGCGGTTTAGTCCATTGTCATCATGGCAGGAAGCATGGTAGCATGCAGGCAGACGTGGTACTGGAGAAGTAGCTGAGAGTCTATATCCAGATCCAAAGGCAGCAGGAGAGGGCGAGCCTCTAGGCCCCGGCTTGAGCTTCTAAAATCTCAAAGCCCACCCCCTAAAGACACACTTCTTCCAATAAGGGCATACCTATTTCAACAAGGCCACACCTCCAAAAATGTCACTCCCTGTGAATCTATGGGGACAATTTTTGTTCAGACCACGACAGCTACCCTATCCAACCTTCCAGGGCCTCTCTCACTCTCCAAAACCCTAAACCTTCCCACCACCAGAGAAATGATCTAGGCTCCAGTAGCCAATAGTTCACGCTTCTGCCATGATGGTAGATTAGTTAATGCTTCTGCATCCCCTTTCTCTACCCCTACTCCCTTCTCTGTGGGCTTTCAAAAATCATTTATTGAGCAACTACTATGTGCTGGCACTTCAAATACTAATTTCCTTTTCTCCGGAGAACAACAAACTAGATCTGGCTGGCTGACCCTCCTGTGCAGCCATCTGTTTGTCATAAATGTCAAGCACAGTCTTTTGGAACCAGTAAGAGCTTAGTCAGTGTTGTTGAATGACTGAATGAGAGGCAGCTTGACTGAGTTAAAGAGTTAGTTACCAGAAGAAATGGAATTTAAACCCAAGAGGAACCCCATGGCTTTTGATGCCTTTCCTGTACACCAGGGGTCATTACAATTTTTTGTAAATATTTAGACAATATGAGCTAGTCAGTCTCTACCACAATGGCTCGCTTCTACCATCGGAGCAGCAGGAGGCAGAGATAGGCTATGCACAAAGTCCTGGATGTGTGTGTGACCACTGAGGTCTTATGTGTGGGTAATGAACTTTAAAGTTCTGGAGGCTAAAGAGATGGCTCAGTGCTTAAGAGTTGTTATTCTGGAGGACCTAGATTGGACTCCCAGTGCCCCACATGATGGCTCACAACTATTTGTATCTCCTATTCCAGGAGATCTGATAGCCTCTTCTGACCTCTGTGGGCACCAGGCACATATATGATGTACATACTCACATGTAGACAAAACGTGAATATACACAGAAAGTAAAATAAATAAATCTTTTAAAAAATTTTTAAAGATATGAAGTTACATGATTTTTCCCTCATCGTGGGTTTTGGTTGTTTTTTTCCATTTGAAAGTATAAAAATAATTCTTACTTCATGGACTATACAAAAACAGTCTTCTAGCCTAGTTATCCAGCCCTACTCTGAACCAGGCTACCTTCCAAGTTCTGAACTCTCTTGAACCCCTCCCTACAACACACACCGTAGACACTACACACATGCACACACACAAACACACATACAAACACACACACACACCAAAAAAAAAAAAAAAAAAATACACACACCTCCAGACAGAAGGAATGGAGATCCAGAAAGCAGAATTTCAGATTCTGGCAAGTAAACGACATCACATCTCTCAAGTTGTCCCGGCAGGTGTGTCTCTCTGAAGCCTTCCCTACATATGGACACCCATGAAATCTCAGTGTCCCACATTCCCCACATCTCCCTTCCAACCATAATTCACTTCCAAGGAATGTCTAGATCATGTCAGGATTAAGTTAGGCACCAAATAATAAAGTCGGTCCATTCCAGGAGGGCAATTATCTCATGTGCTAATGAAAGAGCGGCCACATTTCATAGCAAAATCTCATCTGGTATATTCATTACAGGCCAAATTAAGATAAGTGAAACTTGCCCGGTCCTCTTATTAAGTCAGACAAATGACTACATATATTTTCCAGATAGGAGGCTGTTTAGAAGGACGGCTCTCTAGGTTTTACAAATGTCCTTTCCATTTTCTTCTGAGCAGGGATATTCAGACAGCTTTGTGTTGCTGTAAGTCACAGGGCTCATGTTGCTTTTCATCTCTCCAAATGAGGCATTGCCTGGCATCTAGCATGAGGCAAGATCTGAGAAAAACTTCCACAAATTGGTGAAATTCTTTCTACATGAATATGCAATACAATCTCCTTATTGAATACAAATAGATAATTCCCCCCTCCAAACGAATGCAATAAAGAGGCATAGAAAGAATAAATAATTCTAATAGTGTTCTTTGATTCTGCTTGTAATTTTCCAAATTCCAGAGTGATGGCAACATCGTGGGCCTAGTCTGCACACTGCTTCAAGTGTTTGTGCTAGCAAGGGGAACCAACCCATAGGGCCAGTGGTTTTTAAGCAGCCCCAGATGCAGTAGACACAATGCATTTTAGAGCAAAAGAATATTTATCTATATTACTTATGCTTGCATTCAACAGACATTTACTGAGCTCCAACTGTGGAGCCAGGCATCGTGCTAAGTGCAATAAGGCATCCAGGAAATGCAGGCTTCTTCCTTAATGGGCCCACAGCTACAGTAGGAAGGTGAGCACAAACACGGTTCCTAAGCATGGAGTCCCAGATCGTGTGTCTGGCGCTGTGCTCAGTGACCTGCTTGCCCTCTCACACTTGTTATCCCACACCCTAGTGATGAGTGTGACAGGTGCTATTATTAGCTCTACTTGGTAGTTAAGAAACCGCAGCTTAGTGAGAGTGTGGCAGTCACTCTTCATGGCCAACTTGACTGGACTGAGAAAATTACCCGAGGGAGGAAGACTCATCCTGAATGTGGGTCCGTGGATTGGGGTCCCAGACTAAATAAAACATAAATAAAACTAAATAAAAGCCAAGAGATCCCTTTCTCTAGGTCCTGGTCTCTGAGAAAAACTAAGCCCTGCCCTCTGCATGCCGCTGCTGCCATGAAGTCAGCATAAAGCCTTCCTCTCTTGAGATGTGCTTTCCTCATTGTTGTCTCAAGTGTTCCTCAGATCTCCCATCGGCATCACTTTACATGTGGTATGAATGAGTATTGTGCTTTTAGACCCACAGTAGCGAGCAGGCTGAGAGATTGGACAGACAAAAGTGCACAGGCCTTCAAGAGGACAAACTTTGAATGTTTATTGTTAGGTTTTATCAGACTGGATTCCATTCTCCTCAATCATTCCTTAAAATCAATTTCTTAGTTTAAATTTTTTAATTAAAAAAAAGAGAAAAAGAAACAGTAAAAGGTCAGGGAAGATTGCTCAGCAGATAAGAAAGCATGTTGCATGTTCGAGTTTCATACCATGACCAAAGCAAGTTGAGGTAGGCAAGGATTTATATGGCTTATACTTCCAGGTCATAGTCCACCTCTCTGAGAGAAGTAAGGGAAGCAATGTGAAGGCAGGCCTGCTTGGTGTTCTGCACACCATGACCTCCTACCACAGAACTCACCCACAGCCAAGAAAGTGCCACAGAAGCCATGGAAGACTGCTGCTTGATGGCTCATGCATCCTTATGCTCAACTAGCTTCCTTATTCAGCCCAGGACCAACTGCCCAGGGAATGGTAACACCCACAGTGAGCTGGGCCCTCTCTGTCAATTAACAATCCAGACACTCCCACACAGATATGCCCACTGGCCAATTTCATCTAGGGAATTCCCCACTGAAACTCTCCTGTTAGGCGATTTCTATATCTAGCTGACAATTAAAGCTAATAAGGATACTGTGCAAGCAGGAGGATCTGAGTTCAAATCCCTGGATCCTATAAAAAAAAAATCTAAGAAACATTTAGGAAGAACAGACCATTATTACCCATCATCAACATGAGAGGCAGGAATTCCAGGGAGGTTCACTGACTAGTTCAAATAGGAAGAGGTCATGGTTCAGTTATGTTGTCTGACAACTAACTTGATTGTCTGCATCACAATGCCTAGTGTCCAGAGGGAAACAGGGATGGGCTACAGAGGGAGGAAAGACAAAGAAGCTGCTAGGGGCGTGAGTTTTTAGGGTTTGATCCCCATAGCATCCAGCAGCTATGACACTTGGCCTCCCTGAAAACCACATCTGAAAATACATCCTCCAAAGTGCTGGCTGAAGAGATTGAAATAGGCCTGAAGTATATGCATAGTGCTATTTCTCAGCAGCCCCACAGCTAACACATAAGAAATAAAGAACCAGAAGAGAGGAAAATCACATCAGTCGTGTTCCAGGAAAACAAAGCAGGGGGTAGGTACATCGTCTACACACAACTTTTATTCTATTTTATTATGTATGAATGTATGCAGATATGAGTGCAGGTGCCCATGGAGGCCAGAAGAGGGCATAGGATTCCTGGAGCTGGAGTTACAGATGATTGTAAACTGCTCAGTGTGAATGCTGGGAACCAGACTTATGTCCTCTGCAAGAGCAGTATGCTCTCTTTGTTTATAAAAAATATACTCTCCCCAATTTTTGTAATTGTCTGTATTTCCTAGGTATAGTACATTTTTATTTTATAACAGAAAAATCAACATTCACTGTTTTCAAAGCACTCTTGAAAAATGAGCATTCACTGTGGGTCATGCACTCTAATGGGGACTCAAGTTCTACCAATTAATACTTCAAGGAGGTCAGAGAGATCATGGAGAAAACATGCAGAAACACCAAGATAAATAATTATGGCAATAAAGAGTCCATGGCATTGGGGAAGGGGAACGTGTCTGCTGTGGCAAGAGCGTTCATCAGCAGAGGGGCATATTAAATAGGATGGTGAAGAAGAGCCGCTAAATGAGGGCTGGAATCAGTATTTATTGAAGAAGACAATAGGGAAATTCTTGTTCCAAGGACACGTTTTATGGCAAAGCAGAGAATGGCCTTGACAGAGATTCTTCAGTCTCTGAGGACAAAGGTATGGAGTAACTTGAGGAACTTTGAGCAGTAAATCACCAGGGCCAGATGGTGTTCATCCATGGGTTCTGAATGAGATAAAGTGGGGATCGTGAGTTCAGTGACAGAGACATATAATGGATGCTTTAAAACAGGCAATATCCCTAAAGATCATGAAGTCATTAATACGGTATTCGGGGTGGGGGTGGGGTATGCATTATTTACTTGGAAACTTGGTATAGTGGAAAGGGGGATTTCTTTCTTTCTTTCTTTCTTTTTCTTTTTGTATGACACGATTCAAGAAAAGTCCATTGATTAAACACAAATGGGGACAGGGGATTAGATGATAGTATAGGAGCACCAAAAGTAAGAGTCCAAGTTCAAGAGCCGTTTGAAAACTGACAGCTCTTTTCTAGGTACCCTGACAAACACTTGGCTACACAGCGACAGAACATTCACTACAATCTAACAGGAAACCTGCAGGCTAATGACTGTTTTCATCATCTCACTAGAATGGCAAATGACAAAGCAGTGTCTTCTAGTGCCAACAGGGAATGGTTTTTTTCCTCCCTCTAACAAAACCATGAAAGTAATCACAATTTGTTTGGTAAAATCTGAGGGTTGACAAAAGCAGGATAGGCTTTTACCTCAATGTTTTGGTTGTTTGGGTTTTTTTGGTTTTGTTTTTTTTTTTTCCAAGATAGTGTCTCACTATGTAGCCCTGGCTATTCTAGAACTCACTATGTAGACCAGGCTGGCCTCAAACTCACAGAGCTCTGCCTGGCCCTGCTTCCCAAATTCTGGGATTAAAAGTGTGTGCCTCTATACCTGGCCTATCTTGATGTTATAAATGCCAGTTTCTGAATTCAAAGAATTATTTACTGACAAAAGTTAATGCCAGAAGCAGGGCGGTGGTGACGCACGCCTTTAATCCCAGCACTCAGGAGGCAGAGCCAGGTGGATCTCTGTGAGTTCAAGGCCAGCCTGGTCTACAGAGCGAGATCTGGGATAGGCATCAAAACTACACAGAGAACCTGTCTCAAAAACAAAAAAACAAAAACAAAAAAAACAAAACAAAACAAAATAAGTTAATACCAGAGTAGCCAGCATTTATAGAGTGCTCACCCTGTACCAGACTCTTGTCAAGTTCTTTAACTGTATCATCTCATTTAACTCACACAACTGTCAGCAGATTGTTTTTATGCTTCTACAATAAAACGCCAAGATGAGGCAATGTTAAGAAGAGAGTTTATCGTGGTTTACAGTTCCAGAGGGGTAAGAGACCGTCATGGCGAGGAAGCATGGCGGCCATCATGGCAGTTGCAGCAGGAAGCTGAGAGCTCACAGCCCCAACGGCAAGCATGAAGCAGAGAGAGTGACCTGGAAGTGGTGTGAGGCTTTAAACTCCCAACACCTACCTCCAGGGACTCACCTCCTCCAGCAAGGTCACATCTTTTAAACCTCCCCAAAAAGTGCCACTAACTGGGGAGCAAATGTCCAAAGACCAGACTCTGTGAAGGACATTTCAAATTCAAACCACAACAGCATGGCAGTCCTGAAATTGAAATTCTAGTATTCAACTCTGAAATTTATGACTTTTTTTTTTATCATTACTCTACATCTCCACTCTTTACACACATTTTATTTACAAAAAGAATCAAACTTTTAGAAAACAACTCATTTTTTGTAACAGGTAATGTATGCCTCTTCTGTTCAAAGAATGATGATGCCCAAACCACAACATTGATTGCATGGCCCATCCAAGAGTAACTACTCACAGTATACACAGAAAAATAACACTAGCTAGAGCCTGTGAGGTGACTGGGCAAATGGAGGAGCTTGTTGCTAAGGTTTACAGCCTGAATTCAGGTGCCAGGACCAACATGGTGGGAGAAAACCAACTCCTGTAACGGGGGGGGGGGGGGGGGGGGGGGGGGCAGGCACATAAATAAACAGATAAATAAATGTAAATAAATGTTTAAAAAATAATAAAATGTTTAAAAATAGTGAGTAAATAGCTCCATTCTCATAGGAATTCAAACTACACAAGCTGAGAGGGGCTGCATATGCCTTTAACTGCAGCACACAGGAAGCATAAGCAGAGGAGGGACCCTGTGCTACAGAGTGAGCTCACGTCTCAAAAGATACAAGCAAGCTCATTGGAAGCCCTACCACTACTATCTGTGTGTACTCAGAGGAGAGCCAGACCATTTACCACAAATCACCTTTGGACATCTTGGGATGCTTTTAACACGGGGAGGAGGTATTTCTTCTGCCATATTTTCCCCCTAAGGGTTAATTATTCCCATGCTGAATCTCTTGCTAAGAGTTCCAAAAGTTAAGTTACTTTTTATGTTGGTCTGGAATTTAACCACCTGAAACTTCTACCCAGGCAGAACATTCAAGCAATTCTTCTACCCTGTCTCTTTCGAGTACGTGGCTATGCTTTCATGCCTTCCTATATGTCTCCCTTCAGAATCACCACCTGCAGATCTGAAGACAGAAAACTCAGCCCAAACTCACATAAACAAGGACCTTCATTAGCTTATGCAGCTTCTGTCATGATTTAATGGACCTAAAACCATGTCACAGAAAGACCTGTCTCTCTCAGCAACGCTTCTTCTCCATATTGATTCCTTGATATAGCTGAAGCACTCCCAGACATCTTACATCTATCTCATAGTAAAGTCCAGAAAGAGAGGTCATTGTTTTTCCAAAAGTTTCTTTTGAGGGGGTGGGATCTTCCATTTCTGATTAGGCCATATACTCAATCTTCCAGCTATTGCTATATATCCTAAGGATGTGAACTCTTCGATTATCCAAGATTAAGCAACATTATCTTACATCATAAGGTCCAGAGATTGAGAAGAGAGACTTAATGGGTAGAGTATGGGATAAAGAGAGGTTGGATAAGACAAAGGCAAGAGAGAGCACTAAAAACCATTGCATGGTTCTACACTACTTAGTAAAGAAACTAACCAAGCACCAAAATAAAAGATCACTTAGTCCCGGACTTGAACATGCTGTTGGGAGAGGGGCCAGATGGAGGTCTTTCTGTACACCTCTGTATCCTTTCCACTTGGAACACCCCTGATGGAGAAGCATCCCATGAAAGTATACCACAGCCAACTCTCTGTATCTTTCTCAATCCATACCCATAAAAATCACATCCAGAGGGTTGGGGATTTAGCTCAGTGGTAGAGTGCTTGCCTAGCAAGCACAAGGCCCTGGGTTTGATCCTCAGCTCAAAAAAAAAAAAGAAGGAAGAAAAAAAGAAAAAAATCACATCCAGAGAGGTTGTCTTCCATTTCTTCCCCGGTGCATACAAGAAGGCTACATAAGAAGATTCCAGAAGGCAGGAACTCCAACAGACTTGAAATTATAAGCATTGGTTACAAGTTTAGACAGCTAAGTCGATGATGCCACAAACATTAGCATTAACAATAAGAACTCAAGACTGAGTTTAAGATGATTTTTTTGCTTTTTGCTTTTTTTTTTTTTTTTCAATTGCCAGGGATGCTGGGAAAACAAAGAGAAAGAATGAGATAGAGAACGCCGATCTAGACTGTGGCTACTACGAACCCTAAATTCTTGACTCAATTGAGGTGGGAAGAAAGTACCAATAATGGCTATTTCCTGTGCATCTTGAGATAGGAACTAGGTTACAATGGTGAATGCCATAAACATCATCTCCCTCCATGGGATGTACATGCTGTTGGTGAGAATTAGAATGACCTTCCCCCATCTCACATATTAAGACAGAGGCAGTAATTACAAAATGACTTGAGCTTCTCAGATGAAAGAAGTTATATAAATGAAGACAAAACTGAGAAGAATATGTTTATTAATCTTTCAACGCACTGCGTTAAGCCAGTGGGGGAGGGGGAGATGATATAAATGTCATTCTTTGTGTCAAATAGAGTCACCCCAGAGAAGCAAGCATAAAGAAGCCAGCCTTAAACCAATGCAATGTCCTCAGCTACCGCACTCTCACTGATTGCCTGCCTGAAGCATGACGTCAGAGCCCTGTCCTGTGCCCCGCCTACTCCCCCCCCCTCCCCCCGGCAGGAAGGGATGGCTGAGGTAGGGGTATGAGGCAGCAAAGAGCAATGCCAATGCTTTTCTTACCGCCTCTAAAGACAATCATTATTCCTGGAATGACAATTTGTAAGCTCAACCTAATTACAGCCAAATTGATTAAGAGACACATAATCTCAAGATTAGCATTTGGGCAAATGCTGCTTAACTTAGCCGCAGAGGATTCGGAGGAGGAAACAGCTGTGCTCTTCAGGAAATGGTTGGGAATAAAAGAGTGGAGTCTGCCAGCAAAACTCAACCTTAGTAAATTCCTTGGCATCGTCTCCTTCTTATTTGAACTCCCAAGCTGGAGATTTCCTGGGATCAAATGCTTTAATGACAGGGTTCCTGGGACTGTGGGGAAGCCAGCCAGAGGCATTTCTGATGCCATGGTCTTGGGCTCTACTCTTCTTAGTTGGGAAGTTGGTTGAATTTTCTTAGCCTCAGAGATCCACCGACCTCAAATTCAGTTGATGGTCACTACACACTGGTTGTTGAGAGCAATGAGTGAACATACAGAGCATTTCCAGTGCATCCCTCAGCAACTAAGAGTTCTCAATACTGATTCCTTTCTCTCCTTCCCTTGAATGTAGGACTTTCAAAAACTTTTTAATGATCCATTAGTCACCAAATTACTTAGACAAATTATTTAGGAAAAGTGAATTTTTTTCTTTTATGTTTCATGTCACATACCACACTTTTAACACAAAAAGCCTAAGGATAATGATGGGAGATGGGAGTTTTTATTGCTGTGAAGAGACTCCATGACCACAGCAACTCTTGTAAAGGAAAACATTTAATTGGGGCTGGTTTACAGTTTCAGAGGTTTAGTCCATTATTGTTATGGTGGAAAGCATGGAGTGCTGGAGAAGGACCTAAGAGTTCTTCTTCTGGATCAGCAGCAGAAGGAAGTGAATGTCACACTGGCTTGAGCATCGGAGACTTAAATGCCCACTCTCAGTGACACACTTCCTCCAACAAGGCCATACCTCCTAATAGTGCCAGGAAATCAAAACCCTGAGTGTATGGGGGCCATTTCTATTCAAACCACTACAAGGGGGGAAAGTGAATATTTTTGTACACTCTCCATACAGGTTAAAAGGATCAGTGTTTTAGTAAGTTAGTGAGGGAGCGAAAAAGAAAACTCTGGAGACAAAACTGTAGGGGCTTCTGGTATATGACAGGTACTCACCATGCCAATCGTTACGTTCATCCATATGTCTAAACATTGATACATGTATAACCTTGAATCTCAGCTCTGCTTCTTACTAACTCATTCAGGGCTACTTAATCAGCTTCTTCATGCCTTAGTTTCAATATTTGTAAAATGAGAAAAATAATAGTGCTTACCTCAGAGAGCTGTTAGATAAATGAGTTCATACCTGTAAGATTGTCAGCCTGGTGTCTGTTGAGTAAATACTGACTTGACCCTAGCTGCTAATAACCATGATAATGAGAGCAACAATAATATTTCACTGACATCAGCATCAAGACTGCACTTAACAGTTGCTCAGTAAATGCTATTACTTCTTACGTTAAAAAATAAAAAGTAAAAGACAGCTTTTTCACTGGGATCAGTCCACACTGGCACAGTCCCTGGATGGAGCCAAAATAAATGAACACCCACTCCGATTTCATTTTATAGACTTCTCAGTCGGAAAGAAACACATTCTTTGCTCCTAACTCTCATTGGAGCCCACCAGTAGTTGGTAAGCACTCTGGAGGGGCTGTTGGGCAAAGCTCCTAAACACAGCAATTCATCAAGTCTCTCTCTGCTGTCTCCATTTTCTTCCGTGGAGCACCAAGTGAATGCCCAGCCATCCTGAGGAGGTTCTCTCTCCCTCCCTCACCTTCCAGCTCTTTTTCTGCCATTCTTTCCAGGTTCCCACCAAAACCACCTGCAAAGCTTCCCCTCACCTCCTCTGCTCAGGTTAGCGGGTTGCCTCAGCTGCCCTCTGCGCTTAACTGACCTTTACTCCATGGCACTCGGCTCAAGCAATGCCCGCACACGGTAGCAAACCTCAGGGCACTGGCCGTGGAAAGGAACAGAAGTATGGATGCATGCTGTCATTCCCACTCCTGAGCCATGGCAGGGGGGTGCTGCAAGTTGAGGTCAGTCTGGTCTACATAGTTCCAGGCCAACCATGGCTACATGGGTTTAAGAGGAGGAAGTCTTAGAGGCTTGATTGAAAATGAATTTCTTGGCTAGCTGGTGGTGGCTCACACTTTTAATCCGAGCACTGGGGAGGCAGAGGCAGGTGGATTTCTATGAGTTCGAGGCCAACCTGGTCTATAGAGAGAGTTCGAGGACAGCTAAGGCTACCCAGAGAAACCCTGTCTCGAAAAAACCAAAATAAAAAAAGAAAATGAATTTTTACAAATTATAACTCATGTACCAAAATGCATATACTCTTAGATGCTGTGACAAAAACAAATTATATGCTAGATCTGTTCTTTGTCTTTCAAGGACTTGGAATCCAGCTGTAGAAGGGAAAGCTACAGAGAAGGCTTGGGAGATTTCACCACTAACCTGCTGCTCCTGAAAAGGCACCTTCATCAATCTGAGAAAGTACTTGGAGGCAGGATGAAAAAAATATCTGTAATAAAAAGTTGGAGTTCTCAAAGTACAAAAATACTGTAAAATTCACTTTAACCAGGTTAATAACTTCCCCCAAATTTATAATTTTATACATATTTCATGCAAGCTGTAGAGTAGGTTACTGTGCACTATATTCTTATGAATACTATTTAAAATACATATTCACATAAGTGACAAAGCTGTGACTGAATATTTCAAATACTAATGGCTTCCCAAAAGTTACAGAATGGTAGAGCCGATTCAGTCATTTCAAAATTCAAACAGAGCCTAACTCATCTTCCTCCTTTCCAGGAGTGCCCAATACATTTCAAATATGAGCCATGTTTTCATTCTTAACTATTTGCCCAGTCTGTGGGGTAAGCCAGTTTTCTACTGTGGAGAGCTACCTTGCTCTTGGCCTTATGATGTCATGTGCAGAGTTCTTGGCACACACAGAGTGCTCAGACCTACTACAGTTACTATTATCTTACAAGTACTGCTACTGTTTGCTCTCTAACATTCCCTGCACCAAAGGGCTGGCACATAAATACCAAGTTGTAGGTCTTATCCCAGACCAGAGCTTCTTAACTGGAGTCCAAAGACTTTTAACAATGTGAACTCAGTGGGGATAATTTATATCTTTATTTTCACTGATTCCTATTGAAATTTAGCATCTTCTTCAATTGTAAGTATAGACAATGAGCCCTTCTGACAGTTATAGTACATGTGATTTTGTCATAGACATTTCCATTGTACCTCAAAAGTATGGCAGGAATATCATTTATGGCCATTGAATTCTTAACACTGGATCTTGTGTTTAAGGAATTAATGGAGAAGCACACCAGTCACTATCTCACACACTCGGGGTATTCCTATGTCATAGCTGTGTGTAAGCTACACATAAGACAAAAAAGACGTATACAAGCTCCCTTTGTAATTTTGTTACATTCATTTTAAAACATGCTAGCTGGGCACTATGGTGCACACCTGTAGTCCCAGCACTCAGGAGGATCAGGAGTTCAAGGCCATCCTCAGCTACACAGTTAGTTGACTATTAGCCTCAATACTTGGTCTCTGTCTCAAAAACACAATAAAAGCATTACACGGAGAAGAATACAGTAGATGTCGCTGCACAATCAGGTCCATGGCACAAGGAAAGGTTGGGAGCCTCCAACCCGGCCACTTACCCACAAAGCCTTCTTCTTCCTGCTGCTCCATCCTTCGAAGCATGATCAGATTCCCCACAGCTTCAGAGTCTCTCACTGACCTGGACCTCACCAAGTAGGGCCCTAGGGGTCTGCCTGGCTTTGCTTTCCCAGGGATGGGATTACAGGTGTGCACCACTACACCCAGCTCTTTTAGCATGGGTTCTAGATTCTGAACTCAGGTCTTTGTGCTTCCAAGGCAGCTGCTTTACCGAACAAACTATCTTCCCAACCATATGGAGATTTTGATGATGTTTTACTGAATCTGTAGATTGCTTCAGCTAATGGAGCCATTTTTACTCTATTCCTTCTTCCCATCGATATGCAAGGGAGGTCTTTCCATCCTCTAGTGTCTTCTTCAATTGTTCAGTGTTTTAAAGTTTTCACTGTAGAGTTCTTTCATTCTTTGCTTAGCTGTATCCCCTGCCCCCCTCTTTTTTTTTGAGGCAATTGAAACTAGGATGGCTTTCCTTAGCCCCTTCCCAGCATGTCTGTTGTTGGTATACAGGAAACTTCCTGGGTTTTGTATGCCACTGTTATATACTACCACTCTGATGAAATTGTTTATCAGCTCTAAGAGTTTTCTAGTGGCACCTCTAAGGGCTCCTATGCCTATAACTATACGATCTGAAAATAAGGACGCTTTGGTGTGCTTCCTGATTGTGTCCCTTTGATATGCTTGGCTTGTCTCACTGCTCTAGCTGTGATTTCTGTCACTATGCTGAATGAGTAGGAAATGTAGGCACGCTCTGGCCTTCCTGACCTTAGTATAAATGCTTCCACTTTTCCTCCATTTACTATAATGTTGCCTGTAGGTTTGTCACATATAGACTTTACTTTATATATATGTTATATAGAGAGATATTAGCCTTCTGTTCCTAGTCTCCTCAGGGCTTTTATCAGGAAAGGATGTTGGATTTTATCCAAAGCATTTTCCACATCTGAGATGGTTATGTGACTGCTGCCATTGAGTCCATTTGTGTGATGTATTTATTGATTTGCATGTTAAGTCACCCTTGTATGGCTGGAGTGAAACCAGCCTAATCAGGCTATATGGTTTTTTTTTCAGGGTTCTTAAATTAAATTTGCAATTGTTTTATTGAGAATTTTTGCATCTGTGTCTATCAAGGAGTTAGTCTATAGATGTTGTGTTTTTCTGGGTTGAGTATAAGGACCAGCATGTAAAGAAGGTCTGGAAATGGCCCTTCCTCTTCCATTTTTTTAATAGTTTGCAAGTCATTGGTGTTAGCCCTCTCTGAAGCTCTGGGGAAAAAATCTTCCAGTAAATCCATCTAGGCCTGGACTTTTTGGGGAGTTGGGAAATTACTTTTATTACTAGTTGGGTCTCATTGCTTCTTTAGATCTTTTTAAATCATTTATCTCATCTTGGTTTAGTATTGGTATATCATATGCACCTATAAATTCTTCTACTTCTTTTGTATCTTTCTAGTTTGGTGAAATGTAAATATTTATAACCTAATAATTTTCTGAATATCACTGATGCCTGTTGTAATGTCTCTTTTCATCTCTAATTTCATTAATTTGGGTTTTCTGTCTCTTCAAGTTAATTTCACTAAGGGTTTGCTGATCTTGCTATCTTTTCAAGAACCAACTCTTTGTTTTATTTATTCTTTGTGTTGCTTTGATTTCTATTTCATTAGTGTCTGCCTTGATTTTAATTATTTCTTTCTGTCTACTACTTTGGAGATTGGATGGCTCTTGATTTTTTTGTTTTATTTAGTTTTTTGGGGGAGGGTTGTTGTTGTTTGGTTTTTCAAATCAGGATTTCTCTGGCTATCCTGGAACTCACTCTATAGACCAGGCTGGGATTGAACTCACAGAGATCCACCTGCCTCTGCCTCCTGAGTTCTGGGATTAAAGGCGTGCGCCACCACCCCCGGGTAGCTCAGGTCTTTTCAAGGCCCACAGGTCCATTCTCACTGATTCTCTGAGTTTTCAGTGCCCTCATTCCCAGCTCTCAGGACTGCTTTCAGTATGTCCCTTAGGTTTTAGCAGGCCGCATTGCACTTTTATTCTGTTCTAGGAAATGTTTCCAAATTCCTTCTTGCTTCTTTCCAGGGTCAGTTCAATAGTGTGTTGTGTAATATCCGTGAGTTTGTATAATTCTATAATTTCTCTTGCTCCCAATCTCTAGTTTTATTCCATTGCGGTCAGATAGAATACAAGGAATTGTTTCAGTTTTCCTGTGTCTCTTATGACTTACTTTTTATCCTATCATGTGTTTTAGTTTAGAGAAAGTTCCGTGGGCTTCTGAGAAGAATGTAGTCTGCAGTGTTTGGATGGTCTAGTCTGTAGATGTCTTTTAGGTTCATTTGATCTATGAAATCATTTAGCTCAGATGTTTCTCTATTTCTTTCTTTTAAAGATAACCTGTCTATTGGTCAATGTGGAACATTGTAACTACCAGCTCCTATTGTATTGGGGTTAGTCTGTGACTCTACAGCTAGTGATATGGAATACATCTAGATTAATGGAATTGGATGTGTCTATGTTTGGTATGTTCCTGCTTAAAATTATAACACCTTTCTTTGTTTTTAATTTTTGCACATGTGCATGGTATGCATGGATGTATGTGTGTCCATATACACTCATGTGAACTTGTGCATGTGAGCAAGCCAAAGGTTTGAGATAAATGTCTTCCACTTTCACTCCCCACTTTATTTTTCAAAGTAGGGTCTCTCCCTGAATCTGAGGCTCATTGATTTAGCCACCCTAGGTAGCTTGCTGGCTCCTGAGCACTGAGGTTCCAGGCTGGCCACTGTGCCTACCTAGCTTCTGTGTAGGTGCATGGGCTTGCACAGCAAGAACTTTACCCATTGAGCTGTGTCCCTAGCCCTGTGGTGTCTTCTTGATATACTGTCCCCTTAACCAGCATGGAGTGACATTCTTTTTCTCTTCAGACTGTTTTGTTTGAAGCCTATTTTGCCATCTATTAGAACAGAGCAGCTGTTTGTTTCCTGGGTCCACTGGCTTGGGTTTTTCCCTCTCACTCTACAGTAGCATCTACCTTTGAGGGTGAGACACACTTTGTAGAGGCAACAAATAGATGAGCACTGTTTTCTAAGCCATCTCCTGTCACTGACTTTTGACTGGGGACTGGGATGATTAGTATTCAGAATTATTATTTTTTAAAGCCTTGTCATTTATTTCAAAGTATAAATCTCAGGCTTGGTGGACAAATCCCTACTTGCATAGATGCAACATCACACTTAAGAGAAAATTAAAACCTTCAAAATCGAATAAAAATGGGGCAATTTGCTACATACAGTTAATATTAGCCATTAGGAAGGTATTACATTATCTTAATATTTCAACTGCAGCAAACAAAAATCAGTAGGCAAGTTTCCTACAGAGGGCTTATTTTCAGATTTGCTTTGAAACGATTGATGAAATACTCAAGCTAGGATATCAGAAGGTGATTGCTTAGTTCCCTTGTTAGCAAAAAGAGAATGGTAACAAAATACATTTAAATATTGAAATGGTAAATACTCCACACATAAACAGAAGCAGAAGGTCAGACGTGATAAAATCATTTGAAGATGAGGATACAGTGTGCCTTTAGCACCCCACTACTCCTTTTTAGCCAGCTCAAGGGATATGAATTTTAAGAATGAGGTGAGTCCCCCACTCTAACAAACCCCTCATAATTGCTCTAACCTTTGTGTGTGTGCCCCCGCCCCAAGTTTTTAAAGCCATTTACTTCATAATGTTTATAATAGTAAAGGAAGGCAGAATCATACATGATTATACAGTTATTGTCTATCATCCAGCATCTTTATTTCCATGAGAATTAAACAGACCACCCAACTATACAGTTATTACTAAAGGGTGTGTATTTATCCCTGTCGTTTTATTGGTGTTGTTATATGTAGTACTTTCCTGTTCCTTCATTGTTTGACTACTGTTCTTCATAGTTTAGTCTTTTCTATGGATTCATGACTGTGTTTGTCTTTCCTCTCCAGTATGAACGAGTCCCTTAAGCATCTTCTGTAGAGTTGCCTTACTGGTCATGAATTCTTTTAGCCCGCTCTTAATCATGAAAGGAGTTCTTTTTCTTTCCACTATAACAGATAGTTTTACTAGGTATAATAGTCTGGCTTGTCAGTCATTGTCTTCTAGAGATTCAAATACATTGGTACAAGCCCCTTGGGCTTTTAAAGCTTTGGTTGAGGAACTGGCTCTTATTCTCATGGGCCTGCCTTTAGATGTGGCTTATTTTTTCTCTCTTGCAGCTTTTGGTATATATTCTTTATTCCATATATTCAGTCTCTTAACTATAATATAATATAGGTAGGTTCTTTTCTTATGTGTTTAGCATCTTAAATGTCCCCTTGTGCATGGATAGGAACAAAATGCTTTCTATGCCTTAACATTCTCCACCATCTTCTATGCCATGATTCACAGATTTGTTTTTTTGGTCTTTGGTGTTCCATAGATATTAAATGTTCCATTTGTACATTCTTTATTAACTTACTTTTGTCCTTGAGTGAATATTTTAATTCCTCTATTTTGTCTTCAAGTCCTGATATTCTGCCAATACACTTAGTATACAATATGCATAAAAACATCACGTAATAAATAATAAAGTATTCTTCTAAAAAAACAAAACAAGGTGGACATCACAAGAAGAACAATACTCAAAGTTGACCTCTGGCCTACACACACACACACACACACACACACACACACACACACACACACACACCTTCATGTAGGCATACACACATACACATACAGTAAATAAGTATTCTACCACTGAACTACAACCTCAGCCTAACAGAATAGGCATTTTAGAAGTCCTTGCTGAAAACTGTGGGTGTTTTTCTGTAATCCTCTACCATTTTGTTTAGTAGCATATGGTTATTTAGGTTAGGGAAGATATATCTACAACAGTATTAACAAACTTCTCAAACCCCCCTGTGTTAAAATACACCATTCTGGGGGCTGGAGAGGTAGATCAGAGGTCAAGAGAACTCTCTTCTGGAGGATCCAGGTTTGATTCCCAGCACTGGATATAGGACCTGTGAGCAGTGTCAGCACTTTCTTAAAGAAATGTGAGCAAATTCATGTCAGTTCCTGAAGGACTGCCATTCCTTAAGTTCATTTGATCACAGGGCATACTCATAACTCTTGGTCCATCAGGTGCCCTGTAAAGCACTAGTCACGTTATATGAGCTCCTAAGCCTCACTGATGCATAGAAACCAGTTTTCATTCACCCTGCGAAAGAGTCCTCATTCAGGAAGACATCTATCTGTTTGTCTATTGATGCAGTGTTGGTGTTTCAGAGCCTCTGATTGCTCCCTAGTCATTGGAGGGTAAAGGGTATATGCTCTGATATCATAGGCTACTTCATGTTTTTTCAGTTCAGGGCCATCTTCATATGGCAATGCCTTTTATTCCAAATGACTAGAGTCTTAGTTACTTTTCTATTGCCATGACAAAACACTATGACCAAGGCCACTTTCTTTTAAAGGCATTTAATTTCAGGCTCATGGTTCCAGAGGGTTAGAGTCCATGAGCATCATGGCAGAGAGCATGGCATCAGACAGGCAGGCATGGCACTGGTACAGTATTATGGAAACAACCACAAGGCAGAGAGAGAGAGAGAGAGAGAGAGAGAGAGAGAGAGAGAGAGAGAGAGAGAGAGAGAGAGAACGTTAACTGGGAATGGTATAAACTTTTGAAACATTATAACCCACCCACTGTGACACAACCTCTGCAATAAGGCCACACCTCCTAATCCTTCCCAAACAGTTCCACCAAGTGGGGACCAAGCATTCAAATATATGAACCTATGGAGGCTGTTCTCATTCAACACTACATAATGCATCATGCTAGTCTTTGCATTCACTCCTCTAAACATCTACTCTAACACAGTTCTTAAGAGTTGAATGCTGGACGGTGGTGGTGCACGCCTTTAATCCCAGCACTCGGGAGGCAGAGGCAGATGGATCTCTGTGAGTTCGAGGCCGGCCTGGGCTACCAAGTGAGTTCCAGGAAAGGCACAAAGTTACACAGGGAAACCCTATCTCGAAAAACAAAAACAAAAAACAAAAAACAAAACAAAACAAAAAAAAGTTGAAAAAGACCCACCATGGTGAGGGGTATCTTTTGCTCCTTTTCCAGCCCTTAAAGTGGTAGATGTGGCATGCCCACCATGAAAGCAAATGATGGATGATAATGTGCCATCTCATTACTGTACTCATGGAAGCTGAGCTGCCAGCACCCCATATCTAGAGACCTGGATCATAGTCATCCAATTCAAAAAAGAACTTCCTTTCAATGACAAGTAACTCACCAATGATGGCAGGAGACCAGTATGGTCCAGTTTTTGTCCTTCCCAGTCTAATCCTTCAAGGGGTCAGAGGCGCATGTTTCTAGAGCATACTCCAATCCGTGCTCCTCAGTCCTTGCAGACTTCACCAGGTACAATTTCATCTGTGCCTCTACTTACAAGTGCTATTAATACAAATGGTAAACGGCTCAGCCTTTAGATACAGGAGCTCCAAATGGTGCATACTAGCTAGCTGCGACCTCACATCAAGCGTCAAGGCAGAGCAAAACCCAGGCAAGTTTAGCCTTTGGCACCCTGTTACTTTGTGCTTGAATTAAGTCTTACCCTTCTTCAATCCTTCAAGTCATGGTTATTGGGTTTTTTTCCACTTCATCTCATAATATTTAACAAGTACATTCAGTGTTCAGGCATTACAACCCACTAAAGGGCACAAGCCTGAAGTGACAGGGTTCTTAAGCAGGACAACAGTATTTGCATCCTTACCCTGCTCAGCAGGCTCAGGTCACCCAGCATGAGGACAGGGAGAGGCAGAAGACCACCAGCCACAGGAAGTTCCCCAGCAGCAGCAACATCTAAATGGATCCAATCCTCAGCCTTAGCCTCCTCCAACACCAAGAGAAACACAGCTCCCTCCTCCTCCTCATTCACTTGGAGAAATCACCTGTAATATCCATGAATGAGCAACTTTTCTGCCCGTCCCTTGTTCCCTGAAATAGAAATGATGTTCCACAAGAATAGAGCCCAAGCCCGCACACATCTCCCCTTATCTCTAGTGCACACCTCAAGTGCCTAAACAGGCTTTCACAGAGAGTACTGGCTGGATCTAAGTTTAGGGAAGTTAATAATTTAACTGCTTTATCAAATGAAATTCGCTTTTCCCCCCAGTGTGCATGGCAACAGAAAATGCAGTGATGTATTAGCAGCACATTCTGGTGTGATGACACCTGTGTTCCTTTATACCACTGATGAAACGTCAACACAGTATAAAGTAACACCTAGCATTGTCATAAAAATGGATTTGGAGTGTGTAGACCTTCTTGGGAAGAAAAGCCCCAGAGAAACATGAGTTTCACTTCATTAATGTCTTGTCTGCCTCACAGCACCTGCCTATACATTGCTGTAGTTAACTACAGGGACTATACTTTTCACTAAAATTCTACATTATATTACCCACCGTGGTCTGTATATGAATAGCTAATACAAGAAATGGAAAGTACCTATCCAAAAATTATATTTGTTCTTTTTCTTTTAACTTTGTCTCATATAATTAGAAGTATACCTAGGATCCAGGCATTAAGATTCATCAAATGGCACAAGCCAAAGGCAGAATCCTCTACTACCCACTACCTGAGCCAGAATCCCAAACTACCCCACCTAGGAAGTAGCCAGTATCCACTACTGTACCACCTATCTGCGTCAGTACCCCGCCCCATCCCACTTATACCCAGTACTTCACTGTCCCACCCACCAGCACCCCACACACCTAAACCAATATACTTGTACGCCACAGACTATATAGAACCAGTGCTTAGTAAATAGTTGTTAAATGAATGATGAACAGATGTATGTGCACACGATCAGTCTGTTCTGGGCTTGTGAAACTCTGTAGAAGTTTTATGCTTCTTAGACAGGCCTCGTTTTAGGGGGGAATTTTTGTTTTTTTAAAGTTACGTATATGCCAACATGAGTTTATGTGCAAGGTGTATATGCAGGTGCCCTCAGATGCCACAAGATGGCGTTGAATCCCTTGGAACTGGTTATACACAGTTGTGAGCTACCTGATGTGGATGCTTGGAACTGAACTCAGGTCCTCTGCAAAAGCAGTAAATGCTCCTAACTGCTGAGCAATCTGTCCAGCCTCTAAAATAAGCCTCTTGACTGGGGTCTTATTTAGAAAATAAAATCTTTGTAACAACCAATCAAGTCTCCCTTTTGGGAGGAAAGAACTGGCAGTTTTCCTTACTAAAAAGATAACAAGTGTTATTTATGAAAATACAAAAAGAAATTACTGACAATTCTATCATCTAGAATATTTTTTAAAAATTTAAATACATAGAATATTTATTGAAATTATGGTATTTTAAGTAAACAGAATTTTTTAAAATTTCTTATTTTGTTGGCTCTTTCTTTTATATATATATCTAATGCCATACAATAAATAGCCTTCTCTAACATGTTTTAACATGTACCTCCATATATTAGTTGGGTATGCACAAAAGTGATTGGCCAGGTAAGGTTTATTTGGATTCTCCCCTACTCCCTGAAATTCTTGCTGCGTAGCCCAAGCCAATCTCCAACTCACGACACAGGCTGGCCTCGAACTCCCCTCCTATCTGACCTTCCCAGGCACTGCGATTACAGATGCAAGCCATCATATTTGGCTTGTATTTTTTCCCTACATTATTATCATTCCATCCCATTATTGGGCAGCAAAGCCTTGATTCAGCAGCAATACTGAAACTGGAAACACCAAGGAGCCACTGAACGCTGGTCTCTTCCTGTCATCGTCACTGCACCATAGCAACAAGTCACACACTCAGTAGCAGAAGCAGTCTTGAAAACGAGAAAGAAATACAAACGGAGAAGCCCCACAACTAAGATATTGTAAGGTGTACCTAGAGAAAAATAAGCCTAGTTCACAAAGCAAAGAAAAAAGGAATTGCCCTCTTGGGACGCTGCACGGGAAAAGTGTTCAACACGGCTCCGATGTCCACTGAAAGTCAACTCAGAGGCTGCAGGAAATGAACAGTCAGAGGCATTAAGCCCCAAGTAAGCAGGAGCTGAAGTATAAAGGACTCCATTACTGCATGCTGCAAGGGACATTTAGGTGGAGGTTAAGGGCACGCTGTTCTAAATTCCCTGCATCTATTCTTTGAAAGCTACATCTCAATTCTGAACTTTCTCCTAGCTTCAAAGAGAGTCAGCATAGTGCTCCTGCACATAAAAGAAGTGTCCGAATCAGAACAGGCCAAAGCCTGAGACTGGAGAAGAGGGGAGGTGGTGAGATGGGACAGCCCCAAAGAAAACTCCAGCATTCCCCTCACTTCTGGGACCCCGCACAGCCGGTACCCTAAGTACACAATAAATCAGAGGTCCGGGAACAGTAAGGAATTCTGTATTCTGGTGAGGTGGGTGAGGTCATTTCATTACTTACCATGGTTCAATGACTTAGCTTAGACTCAGAGTGCTCCTCTTTTGTTCTTAGTTCTTGCAATAAAGTATTGGGGGGAAAATCTAACCCCTTTCAGACCGCCATACTGCATCCTAAATTTATACTTAATTTATGCTCCTCAACTCCATGATTCTTCCAAGGTCATTCACCCAACTAAATCTGTCTATTCCATCTGAGCTAACGATGGCACAAACCTTGCAGCACATTTTACCAAAATCCTTCCTCCAAGTACTTACCTGTGTAATTCTCCAGAGTGTCTAGCCTCCTCTCTACCATACATTCCTTCAGAGATCAAAATACACGTACTCTCCCCACCTCCAAAATGTTGCTTAAATAATTGCAGGGGGCTGGAGAGACTGCTCAGCAATTATGAGCTCACGTTGCTCTTGCAAAAGACCCGAGTTTGTTTCCCAGCATCCATACCACATGTCTCACACTGCCTGGAATGCTAGCACCAAGGTGAGCTGATGCCTCTGACTTCTGTGCATATCTATACTCACATGCACATACCCACATGGAGACATACACATATATAAACATAAGCAAAATAACACATTCCACAGCTGGGCAGTGGTGGCACATACCTTTAATCCCAGTATTCTGGAGGCAAAAGCAGGTGCATCTCTGTGAGTTTGAGGCCTGCCTGGCCTACAGAGTAAAGTTCCAGGACAGCCAGGGCTACACAGAGAAACCCTATCTTGAAAAAAACAAAACAAAACAAAGAAAAATAACATATCCTACTCTGTCTTAAGCATTCATTTCTTCCATGTTTACATTAATTTACTTTGTGTGTGTGTGTGTGTGTGTGTGTGTGTGTGTGTGTGTGTGTGTGTGTGCATACGTGCTATGGTATGTGTTTGGAGATCAAAGTAAAACTTACAACAGTCTGTTCTCTCCCTCCTCAACGTGGGTCTTGGGACTGAACTCAGGTCCTTGGACTTGGCAGCAAGCACCTTTATCCACTGAGCCACCCTGCTAGCCCTCATTTTAAAGAACATAGTTTGTTCATGTTGCCATGGACATAGTGCTCTCAAATGGTTTCAAGTCTTGCTTATTCTTTAACTGGGTTGTAAGTTTCTTAGAGGATGGCTCCGTGGCTTCTAATCTGTTTTGAGTAAATAGAAGGTAGAAAAAAAGTAAAAAGAAGGCAGAAAATGGGACAGTGGAAAATACACAAAAAAAAGGAGTGGTAGACAAAAAAGAAAAGAGAGAGGGGATTGCATAATACTGTTTTATTCCTCTTATATAATATTAAAATAAATAATAATGGCATGGAGGTGCTCTGTGAGGGTCACAGCAAGGTATAATCTAATTCCCATGACTAATTTACCACGGTTTCCAGCCTTTCCCAACTCTGACACCACAGCCTACTTTCTCTAATTCTACTTGTGGAATTATTGTTTTTAATAAGCAATTCTATGTCTGCTGAAATCTAAAATTAAAATTCACCTCATCTCCTTTACTCTGTTCCACTTACCAGCTTTCAATACAATCTCCAACTTGTTTACATACTCCATCTATTTTATCCTTGTTTCTTCATCCCATCCAACTCCAGCTCCAAGCATGTTCCCTGGTGGCAGCAGCGACCATCACCCGTTCATTGATACAGATTCAGGTCTCTGGTCAGCTCTTCCAGAATGAATGAAGCTTCTGTGTCAGTCACACACCGCTCTGAGACTGTCAGAAACACCCACAGCAGAACCCCGGTGGACGGTGGGAAATATTCCCTCACCAGTGTGCACCAGCTACAGCAATCCTCTAAGCATGGGCTGATTTTAAGCCCTGGAAAAACTGACGGTGTTGTAAGCACTGAGCAGAACTTTGCCGAGAATGCGGTCAAGTACAGACTTCACCACAGGCTCCCTGAGGGGCTAGGTGTTAACCAAATGAAATGGTGATAAGGGGTTGACAGGTGGCCAGTGTGGCTTAGGGACCTTAATTGCTCCCTCCTCACTCATAGAGAAAACCACAAAGTACCTATAAAGGGCCTGGCTAAAGCAGCACATCTCTCCAGGCAAGTCTCGGGTTTCTCCACAGAACCTCTCCCTCCAACTGGCTGACACAGTGCAAGCTCTCCGCTTCCAACTAAGTCGCCATCCCTGACCTGCTTTGGAAAACGAAGCGCTCCACTAAGTAGGTGGCCAGCTAATTGTCCTTGGTTTCCCTTCGGCTCCTCCAACCTCGAGCTTGTTCACCTTGCCACAACTTCAGCAATTGCCCTCAAGCTACCTGGGGCAGTTGGCTAAGCAGAAAGAGCTTCAAAGGCTGCTCCTGCCCCCTCCTTATTGATAAGCTGAAGGAAAAAGATAAGTATTTGAACTCTTCTTACCTTTAATAAAAGAAGGAGCCCAGAACATGCTATCCCCAGACCTGATACCTTGTTATTTGCAAAAACAACAGGAACAATAAGTTCTGGCTTATCCCACCCTTCTTCCCTGATGCAGGTAATGAAAGGTTCTTCTGATCTTTTTCTTATGTACATCACAAGACCTTCATCCAAAGGCTTCCTCCCTATACCTGGAAGAAAGGGATGCCCTTCTACCTGAAGATACAGGGACATGGAGAAGAATCTGAATGCCCTTCAAAGGCAGGGACTTGCTTCCTAGCAAGCTGCTGTTAAGAGTTGCTGGATCTTCAAGATCTAGTGAAAAGTCATTGAGAGGAGGATCTTGACAGCAGTAGGGGCACATGCCTTTAATGCCAGCACTCAGGAGGCAGAGGCAGGCAGATCTCTGTGAGTTTGAGGCCAGTCTGGGCTACAGAGGGAATTCCAGGACAGCTGGGGCTACACAGAGAAACCCTGTCTTGAAAAACCAGGGAAGGGGGATGGGAGTGGGGAGGAGGAGGATCTTGAAGGGGATAGTGAGACTCTGGCTCCTTCTCTTCCTCTTCTTTGCTTCCCACCAGAAAGTGAGCCATGTTGCTCTGTCATGTACTCCTGGGAGCTCACTTACCACAAGCCCTCAAAGCAACATGGCCAAGTGACCATGAACGGAGGCTTGTGAAACGGTAGACTACAGTAACCTCCCCTCCATATTTTCCATGACAGCTGTTTCTGGGTGTGTTTGTGCACTTGTGTGACACATGCCTCTGGGGGGGTCAGGGGACGACCTGTGCGAGTCAGGTCTCCCGCCATGTGGGTCCTGGGGACCGAACTCAGATCATCAGGCCTGGTGGCATGGTGCCTTTACCCACTGAGCCATCTCAACGGTCTTCTTTCCCCTTTATAAGAAGCTCATGTCAAGTGCTTGTTACAGTGAAGCAGCATATGGAACAAACGGCCTCTCTAAACTCTCCCCTGCCAGGTACCATCAGCCTGTGTCCCTCCGGCTTCCAGTCATACTCAGCACATCTGGAAATACACACACCCATTTCTTTGGGTCTTCGTTTCTAAAGGCTGCCATGTCACGTGGCATTAACATTAAATAAGTTCAAATGAATTCTCCTCTTAACCTGTCTTTTGATGTAGATTTTTCCTAGAAACAAACCCAGGCATAGGAAGGGGGAGGGGAACCTTTTCTCTCTTTTGTGGGCAAACTTCCTTCTCAAGGTTATTGGACACACAGGCCCCTCCCCGCACCTCTAAAGGGAGAGGAATTTAACTCAAACTTTATTCAGTCTAGCCACAGGTAATAGGAGGCTTAAGCAAGAGGAGTGTAAGTTCAGGGCTAGCCTAGGCTACATAGCAAACCCTCTCCCAGAGATGAAAACAAACACACAAAAACGTTGACTCTATGCCCTATACACTAGCTCAGTCTCCAAAAGATGCCAGTATTAATGTGATGTGTTCTCAAGTATCACTGAGACTATTTCTATCACACTGGGGAAAGGTCCTTTAGAATCAGCCTGAGTCAATTGGCCCAGTTAAGTCTCAAGCCATGAACTTGGTTGTTTCTCCTCATCTCTAATACGAGCACGTAAGAAGTATTCAGAAACTTGTGGCAAAGGTCAGAACAGATAATGTAAGTGAAGAGCTTGGCATAGCTTGACATACTTGTGGTGGTTAGGGATTAGCAACTATTATTATGAATGGTAGCACAAAGGATAGTCTAACATATTGTCTAGTGAAGCTAGCGCTAGATAAGAAACTAGTTATACGTTGACTGAAGGGTAGACCTTGGTCTTTATTATCCCAGTATTATCATACATATTGAGGCTCCATTTTTGTAGACTAAGTCAATGGATGAATATAAGAGCTAATGGATTGCATGACCATAGAAAGAAATTGACAAAGGTTAGCCAGGAGTGCCAGGGTTTGACTTATTACTCCTACTAATTAAGTAACTGAAGACTTGAGATTGGTACCAATGGTTCCATCTAGTTGTGACTGATTCTGACATGATTTGACATATCTAGTGTAGTTTAGATTGAAATAAACACACAGCAAAAGAACATGAAAAACATATTCTATCTGTCTAAGCCTTGATTCAGTGGATTGAATTATGACTTTTCAAAATTTCATCTGCTGAAGTGATAACTCTCAATACGGCTATATTTGAAGACAGGTTCTTTACAGAAGTTGTTAAGCTGAATGAGGTCAAAGGGGGAACCCCTGATCCTGTAAAATTCATGTCCTTATTAGAAGTGATGCCAGAGAGCTCACCTCTTGTCCACTATGTAGATGTGGCTATCAAGCAGGATGGGACACCCTCACACTGCACCAAACCTAGCAGCATCAAATCTTCAGAACCATGAGGAAACATGCTGTTATTTAAGCCACATAAATATGGCATTTGTCAGGTCAAACCCAAGGTACATGGTGCCTGGTACATGCCATATCCACTAAAACTATCCAGCTCTAAAAAGCAGAAACTGACATGGGCCAGAACCGCAGCACTGGAAGATGCCACCATGGAGTGCAGGGGTCTGAAGGAATTACTAGAAAAGGACCTATACCCCTTGCCCCCACATGTCAGAACCCCATGAATATACAGGCTGCGGCGACCAAGGCTCTCATTCTATGCTCCCTAACACAGCAACACAAGGGGACCTGCTGGGTTCAAATAGGCAGATCCTATAAATAAAATAACTAGCATTGATACTCACTGCATGTTTAAATAAATATTTTATATTTAATGTAAATAAAATATATTATTAAAACTGACTATGAGCCTGGTGGTGGTAGCGCAAGCCTTTAATTCCAGTACAAGGCCAGACTGGTCTACAGAGGGAGTTCAGGACAGTCAAGAATATACAAGAACAATAGTCATACAGTCTAAAAAGACACAAACAGCCGCCAAACCATCATAAGACATACATGTAAGGGGAGGGATTAACAGAAAATTAAAAAACAAAACAAAAACAAAACAGAGCAAATGTTGTGGCATGAATGGTT
This sequence comes from Onychomys torridus, assembly GCF_903995425.1. Classification (NCBI taxonomy): domain Eukaryota; kingdom Metazoa; phylum Chordata; class Mammalia; order Rodentia; family Cricetidae; genus Onychomys; species Onychomys torridus. Next base: position 116,189,465 of record NC_050444.1, read on the forward strand.
GGCACAGCTTTGGTGAGTGGAATGGTGATGTTCTCAGTTCTCTGTTCTTGTTTCTCTACTCAGTTTACTTATACACAAGGCAGTCCCTTCCTACTCTCTGCATTCCCACGTCATACACGCCCTCTCATTCCTACATCCTCCTTTCATTCCTCATCCTACCCCATCCTCTTTTGATTTCTTAATTGTAACCCTCCAAGAGTCATCACTATAAAATCTGTGGATCCTACTGGTAGCCCAGTTTTCTCTTCCCAGCTACTTTATCCACCTTGGGCTTTTTTTCCCTTGTCAATCTAGTAGTTAATCCTTGTCTGCATTACCTACCCCACACCCAATCTTAACAGCTAAAATCTGAGGCTACTCCACACTATCCTTGATTGTTTGTCCTGCTGCAGTCTGTGAAGGGGGCTGCTGTTGTTCAATGGCTGGATGGCATCGGCACTGTGCTAACATCAATCAAGCAGCTGTGAACGCCTCTCTGTTAATCTCATACTCTGGTCCTTTCTAATGCTCTCCCACTCCAAGGCCCAACCACGGTCCCAAGGCTCCCTGTCCTAATAAAGCTCACTTTTACAGTGTCATTTCCTATCACCTCCCTTCTGGAACCTGCTGCCCTTCATTTTCTGTTATAAGACAACCTGTAAATGTGGGTGTTCTGTCCCTGAGTGCCAGACAAAGATCTTGAGGGAAAGAAACTCTTTCAACCTTTTCCTTTTGGATTATGCAGCATGATTTAAATAATTTCATTAATCCAAGAGCCATGTTAATTTGTTCATAAGAAACAAAGATTTTGGATCATTGTGGTGGTTTAAATGGGAAAAGCCTCCCAAAGTCTCAAGCATTTGAACACTTCATCTCCAGTTAGTAATGGTGTTTGGGGGAGTTTAGGAGGTGCAATCTAATTAGCTGGGGCAGTGGTCCTCAACCTTCCTAACACTGTGACTCTTGAATGCAATTCCTCATGTTGTGGTGATCCCCAACCAAATCACTATTTCATTGTTACTTCATAACTGTAAATGTGCTACTGTTCTGAATCGCAATGTAAATATCTGTGTTTCCTGATGGTCTTAGGTGACCCCTATGAAAGGGTCATTCAACCCCACCCACCCCCACTGGGGTCGCGACCCACTGGTTGAGAACCACTGAGTGAGAGGCAGTCTGTCACTAGGGAGGAGGGGCTTCGAGTGGAATGAGCCTCACTTGTTTCCAGTTCTTGGTCTCTGCTTCATGCTTGAGGTTCACAACGGAAGCCCTCAGCATCTTGCCCCTGCCACCATGCCTGTGCTCGCCACCACTAGAGCCCAGATAGACTTATCTCCTGTAAGTTGCCTTGGTCGTGGAGTTTTGTCACAGCGACAGAAAAGTAATTCATAGAACCATCAAGCAAGGCTCTTCAGGTCTCACTGAACCTCAGTTAAGGTAGGGTTCTTTTTCAATCGTTACCACACGGTAGTTCTGTTCTGTCTCCTCAGTGGCATACATAAATTGTACATGCCAATAGTGATTATAAAATGATAAAAGTTTTTTTAATGAAAAAAAAAATCCCTAGTGACAGACTGCCTCTCACTCAGGGGTTCTCAACCAGTGGGTCGCGACCCCAGTGGGGGGGGTTGTTAATGACCCTTTCATAGGGGTCACCTAAGACCATCAGGAAACACAGATATTTACATTGCAATTCAGAACAGTAGCATTTACAGTTATGAAGTAACAATGAAATAGTTATTTGGTTGGGGATCACCACAACATGAGGAACTACTTTCCACATAACCAACAAAAAATTGATATTTGAAATACATAGGGCCAGGTGTGATGATACATACCTTTAATCTCAGCACGGCAGACAGAAGCAGGCAAATCTCTATGAGTTCCAGGACAACTGCTCTACACAATGAGCTCCAGACCAGTCAGGGCTGCATAGTGATACTCTGTCTCTCTCTCTCTGTCTCTCTCTCTCTCTCCATATATATATCACAAATAAGAAGAAAAGCATTTGAAATAAGAAATAAATAATCTAGCCAAAGGACACACCTTTATTCCCAGCACTCAGAAGGCGGAGACAAGCAAATCTCTGAGTTCAAGGCCAGCCTGATCTTACAAAGTGAATTTCAGGACAACCTGGACTACAAAGGAAACCCTGTTGAGAGAGAGAGAGAGAGAGAGAGAGAGAGAGAGAGAGAGAGAGAGAGAGAGAGAGATCTAAATAAACCTTTCTCAAATAAGATATGAAACTGGCCAAGAAACACATGAAGAAGTGTGGAGCATCAGTAGCTATCAGAGAATGACAAAACAAGACAGTGGTGAGCTTTACCTTAAACTTGTTAGAACAGCTACAATCAAAAGACAAAAGGTGGGGGTTGGGAATTTAGTTCAGTGGTAGAGCGCTTGCCTAGCAAGCACAAGGCCCTGGGTTTGGTCCTCAGCTCCAAAAAAAAAAAAAAAGATGTTTGGCATGGTGGTGTGTATCTATAAACCCAGCACTAGGGGGTGGGAGTGAGGGGTAGGAGGATCCTAGTTCAAGTACAGCCTAGGCTACACAGTAACACTCTGTCTCAAGAATAAATAAATAAATTAATTAATTAAAAAAAAAGACAGATAATAACAAGTGTTGGAGATGGTGTGGAGAATGGTAAATCTTTGTATACTATCAGGGAAAATGTAAATTAGTCAGTCATTATAGAAAGAAATATGAAATTTCTTAAAAACAAAAAAAAAATCAATCAATCAATAAATCCTAAAACTGCCATATGACCCATATGACTTCTGGATATATATTGAAGAAAACAAAACCAGTATATCAGAGACATCTCTACTATCATATTTTTCTTTTCTTTTTAAAAGGCATATATATGATATATATATGTGTAGATGTTTTATCTGTAAACATGTCTGTGTACCACATGCATTCCCCCAGGGCCCACAGAGGACAGAAAAAGGCATCAGATCCTCTGGAATTAGCGTTACAGACAGTTGTAAACTGCTCTATGAGAGCTGGGAATAGAACCCGTGTCCTCTGGAAGAGCAGCCAGGCAGAGCCTTCTCTCCACTCCCACTTTCATGTTTATTACAGTATTATTCACAATGATGAAGAAATGAATCAAGGCAAGAGATGAATGAAGAGAGAAAATTCAGGAGCCTGATGTAGAGACACACACACCTGTAATCTCAGCACTCAGAAGATGGAGGGAGGAAGACTACATGGGATCCTGGAGTGGGGCAGGGAGAGCAAGAGAGAATTATTCAGTATACATACACTATGGAATGTTCATCAGCCTTAAAAACAAATCGTGCCGTTTATGACAGTGTGGGTGAAACCCGATAATATACTAAGGTAAATAAACCAGGCACAAAAAGGCAAATGTATGATCTTGCTTGTATGCAGAGTGGAGAGTTCAAGTTAGCAGGGCCTGGGATGGGGGGACAGTCATGGCAGATGCTGGTCAAAGGGAGCAAACCTAGTTAGCTGAACAGTAAGCTCAAGAGATGTATTGAAACATGATAACTCCAGTTAACAGTGTGCTTTATTCTTTGAAATTCTACTAGAATAGTTTGTAAGCACTTTTATTACAAAAAAAATAAGTATTTCAGACATTACCCACATTAAGCAGCTCAGTTTGGGGACTAGAGTGATGGTTGGGGGTAAAACCATTTGCCTAGCATACAAGATACCCCAGGGTCCATCTGCAGTACAGCAAAAAGAAAAAAAATTAATTCAGCCACTGCCCAGTAGACACAAATTTCCAAACAATATATTGTTCATAGTGATAGTTTTCTTGCCATTTTTATGAATTTAATTAAAGAAATATGAATAAATTATGGATTTTACTTAATGAAAAATGCAAAAGTACAACTCTATAAAAAAAAAAAAAAAAGTCCTGTCTTTACAAAATATGTGACACACAGCACAATGACTTGTTCTCTGGACCAAACCCTTCTTGGCATGAAATTTGTGTCTCATTTGAGGACCAGCCTGTTCAGTAGCTGCAGACTGGACTCAGGTACCTTCCCGTCACAGCTCTTACGTCATGATTCATATACTCTGGTACTTCTTTTTGACTGCCTGCAATTACTTGTGACAAATGGTTTCTCAGTGTATCGTCTGCTTCACCTTTCAAAATGTTTCTGTGGTTCACAGATAAGTCAGCTAGTCTACACGGGACTCGCTCCCAGAGTAAACCCAGCCTGGGAGAAGCAATGCCAGAGATCCCACTAACTCTAACAACCCTTACAACATACAAATCAACACCATTCAAACCAAATTGTTAGCTAGAAAACCAAACAAGCAGACATTTAAAACCAGATGAGTGCCCTGTCAGGCAGTGATGACCCACACCTTTTATTCCAGCACTCCACAGGCGCAGGCAGGAGTGAGTTTGAAACCAGCCTGGTCTACAGAGTGAGTTCCAGGACAGCTAGGGCTATACAGAGAAATCCTGTTTCAACCTCCCTCCCCAACAAAAAACTAGATGAAATATTATTTCAGATTGAACGGGACTATCCAAAATGATGGAAGAAATTCTGAACAAATACATCAAAATGTTTGATGATCCAAATAATGAATCTTAAAGAAACTTGGACTGGGCATACTGTTCAGTTGGCAGAGGGCTAGCCTAGCCCACACTGCAGAAACAGGATTTGATGGCGCACACCTGCGATCTCAGCACTTAGGAGGTTAGGACTAGAGGAATTAACTCCAAGGACAGGGGAGCAGAGACGGAATAAAAAGAAGGAGAAATATGAGAGAAGAATAACTTTTTTAAAAAAGCTTACAATAAAAAAGAAGAAAAATAAAAAGAAGAAACAGTCACTAGAACAAAACTAACACATTTTCTCAATAAATCCTCTGTTATACTGTGAGAGAGGAAAGATTCTTAACCATCCATTGCTAGACTGATGCCTCCATAACAAGAGCGAATTCATAAAAGCATGCAAATGATTTCGTGAAAGCTTTAAGGAAAGGAGAGCCAAAGAGGGGAAGTTTGCACCTTTCGATGCTGAGTTTATGGAGAAGTTGATAACTAACAGGCATATCACAAGGAGAGCGTATGATGTCATGATACACTAGAGGGAATTTGGTTAGACTTTTTTTTCTTCAAATTTGTCTATGTACTCAGAAATGTGGACATTTCTCCTCCAGCTATGAGGACTTCTCAAGTGAGAATCAGAGTGTGCAGAAAAGAAGAATGGGAGAAGGTCAGAGAGTGATCTCCCTTCTGCTGTTTTCTAAAATGCCAAAATACTCTTCTTCAGCTAGGGGTGTGTGTGTGTGTGTGTGTGTGTGTGTGTGTGTGTGTGTGTGTGTGTACACACATGTGCATATGCACAGGTGGTTTCTTATTTGTTTATTTACTTGGTGCAGGGAATGAACCCAGGGCCTCACTGAGAATCATCTCTACTATGGAACTCCATCTCCCACTGCTTAACATTTTCAAAGGGACCTAATCTTTGCCCTAAAGCAGAAATCCTCAGAGTGTAGATTCCAGCCCCACCATCAGCTCTAGCACCTTCTTGGAAGCATGTTAGAAATGCAAATGGTCCAGAAACTCTGGGGATGGGCCCCAGAAACCTGTGTCTCAGCAGACCCCAGGTACCTCTGCAGCCTGAAACCCACTGTCCTAACATCCCATGAACTAAACTGGCTAGGAGGATGGATTGAATAATTCTGCAAGGTTGCAGACAGAAGTGAAGTGTGAGAAATTCTAGGTGATCAATTATCCGTTTTCCTCAACAAATAGATGGCTGGGGTGGGAAGTGGGAAAGATTACACAAGACTTAGGAGACATAACAACCAAATCAATATGTGGATCTTATTTGAATCTTGTTTCAATCAAACCAACTGTAAAAAGAGATTTTGAGACAATTAGGAAAAGTCGAACATGATATTAAGGAATTATTATTTGTTTTATTGTGTGTGAATATTATAATGCGGTTATGATTTTAAACAGCCTTCTAAAAATCTTTATTTTTAAAAAAATGTACAAAACAGACAGGGTAAAATATTAACAGCTGTAATACCTAAGGATTGAGCCTGGGGCCTCACACATGCTAGGCAAATGCCCTGCCATTGTGCTGCATCTCCAGCCCTTAAAACCTTAAAACAACCAAATCATTTTATCATAATGGTATAAAAATAAAGAACATGCAATAGAATTAAGAATTAGGGGAAAAGATGGTATCTTCTCCCACCTCTTGTTGACACTGATGGCCGACACTCCTCATAAAAAGAGAGGTTAATAAGAGAAATGCAGAATGATTAATCCGATCTTACATAATAGGAGGGATACAGAGGTGCTGGGGAGCGGCCTCAGAGATGGAGTGCCTGGCATGAGAAATGCCTGGGTTCCAGGAGATGAAAACAGACATAGGCTTAGGTTTGTGAGGCTCAAGGAATGGGCAGTTGTGGGGACATATGATGGACAAGCAGGAGGAGAGCTTAGGGGTGACCAAAGTGGTGGGGGTCGGGGGAGGGTAGGGAACTGACTTAGCCAGGTCTGCTTGTCAGTGGACCTCTAGGTCTTGGCTGCTTTCCTGGGAACACAACAGGACAGCTGTTGTACTATCTTCCAAGGAGGAAGAACTCCTTGTGTGGCTTTGGGAAGAAAGCAACAGACTGACTCCTAGAGGCCTCTGTGCTCGGTAGAGTCTCAGTGTCCTTCAGGGCAGTGTATTTAGTGTCATATTTTGGGATATTGCCTTCTCTGCCCTGGCATGTTTCCTTTTGAAAGAGAAAGAAAACATGAAGTTGGGTGGGTGGGTAGAAGGATCTGGGAGGAGTTGGGGAAGGAGAAAACATGATCAAAACACATTGTTTGAAAAACATTTATTCAGTCAGGTGGTGGTGGTGTACAGCTTTAATCCCAGCACTTGAGAGGCAGAGGCAGGAGGATCGCTGTGAGTTCAAGGCCAATCTGGTCTACAGATGCACAGAGTAAGTTCCAGGACAGCCAGGGATACACAGAGAAACCCTGTCTCAAAACAAAACAAAACAAAATTTAAATAATTAAAATCATTGGGAAGGAAGGAAGGGAGGGAGAGAGGAAGGAAGGAAGGAAGGACCAGAGGGTGTGAGGAAAGCCTTAGTGGTCCAGGGTAGAAAGCCGGCAGGCAGAGGAAATGGGAAGCACCAATGGCCTCTGGCAGAAGTTTGCCTGAGATAGGCCTCTTCTCTTTCTACTTTGACCAAACATCTTTGAAGGAATCATGTCAACACTTGTTTCTGTTGCCACAACTGTGATCATAAAGTGAGCAGGGTAGCAAAGGCCTGTAATCCCAGATAACTTATGATGCTGAGGAAGATTGCCAGTTCAAGGCCAGCCTGGGCCATATATAGTACTATATATACATTATATAGTAACACACACAGATGCACAAACACACACACACACACATACACACACACACACACACATTCACACAGGTGCATTGTGCATTCACACATACACACACATAGATACTCACAGGTGCATGCACACACATGCACAAACACAGACACATACGAGTGTGCACACACACATGCACACATTCACATGCACATTCATACACAACATACATTTACACTTAATCACACATGAACACACACAGACATTCACAAAGGTGCATTCACACACACACACACAAAGTTCCATGTACACACACTCACATGCATATATGCACACACACATACTCAAACACAGATACTTACATGGGCATGTGTACACATGGTCACACACACATGCATACTTTCACACCTGTGTGCGTGCACCCCCTGATCACCAAACCTAGGGTAGTGCTTAAGAGATCACTCATCAGTGATCAAGATGTGCGTGCACCCCCTGATCACCAAACCTAGTGTAGTGCTTAAGAGATCACTCATCAGTGATCAAGATGCAAGGAGTAAAAACAGTGTTTATAATCCACGGTTTTCCTTAAAATACTCCAGAGATAAGCACTGTCTCACTTCTTTATAAAGAATAACTTGTTACACAGATCTGCTCAGATTGGTAGGTAAAAATGTCCTTCTTCTGGAGATATTAGAAAAGACAGAAGCATCCACAGCCCAGGGTGTTCTAAAGACAGCACAGTGTGGACTCCATCGATGCCAATACATCTCAATACATCTCAATATTCAGTATTATGAACAATGAGCAGGACCAACATCCCTGTTCTTCTGAACTAACAAGATTTTCTAAGGGCTATATTGATTTATTATCTTTATTTTATGTGTATGAGTGTTTCCCCTGCATGTATGTACATGCACTACTTACATGCCTGGTGCCCAAGGAGGTCAGAGAGGGCACTGGATTCCCTGGAACTAGAGTTAAGGATGGTTGTGAGCCCCCCTGTGGGTGCAGGAACAGAACTCAGGTCCTTTGCAAGAACAAGTGCTCTCAACTGCTGAGCCAATTCTCCAGCCCAATTAGCAATCTCATCAGCATCTCAAGAGCTGTTATAAACCTACTAGGTTAAAAACAACAAGACGTTCTGTGGAGTAAGCAATATGCAAAGTCATTGCTGTTCTCTCCAACTCCTAAAGGTCCTTGGTAAAGAGCCACAAGTGATGGTGCACATCTGTCAATCCAGCACTCGCAGGGTGGAGGCAGGAGGATCAGAAGTTAGAGAGTATCCTGGGCTACATGAAACCTTGTCAAAAAATAAAAACCAACAGAGACCCTAAGTGTTTAAATGTTGACTTAAACACATTGTCTCAGTAAACTCCATCTTCTCTGGTATTCTTTTAACATGAACTTGCAGTTTGTAGTTACTTATTTAGGTATTGATAGAAAGCTGAATAAAACATAGGCAAAAATAACAATCACACATTTAAATGGATTTGCAAATTCTCTCTCTCTCTCTCTCTCTCTCTCTCTCTCTCTCTCTCTCTAAGGCAATAAGTGATACTGGTTTCAAATTGAATATTGCCTATGGTAAAATTGCTCAAAGGAAGATCAATCTTAATTTGTATATAAAAATCCCATTTGGGGGAGCTAATCAAGTATCTCCATTGTTTGCTTTGATATGTTTTCTTTCTTTGTTGGTTAGTGTTTTGCTTTCTTTTCTTTCTCCTCCTCCTCCTGTTTTTGACAAAACCTCCCCGTTTAGCTCAGACTAGCCTGCAAATATACCATCATCCTACATCAGTATCCCAAGTGTTGGGACTATAGGCCCATGCCACTAGATCCAGCTAAAAATAGAGATCATTTAAGTGAATTATAAAAAAAAAAAATCACCAACTGTTCCTGGGAAAGTATCTTCAGATGCAAAAGGTTCCCCAGCACCTTGGGGATCAAGTAAAAGGAGGGTATTTGTCTCAGAGTTGGTGTTGGGGGAGGGGGGAGGTAAGTCAACAAATGCAAAAGGTTAGGAAGCAACAAAAGATTAACCTTCAAAGAGGAAAAGGAGACGACACCTATGGAAGAAAAGACATGATGCTCGCCATGATGCGCTTGCTAAAGTGCAAGGAGGCTCCAGCCGTCAGCAGACCTGAGGTTCAAGAAGTCAGAAGAACGCTCTCTCTCCAACCCTAATCCAGGGAAGAGCAGGTTCAGAGCCCCGTGTGGGCGGTGGCTGTCCTGCACGAAGTCATGCTAGCCTGGTGATATGAGAAGAGCCCCACCACCTTCACCACAGCTTCCCAAGTGACTTTGGACATCTCCACTTAGCCAGAAGAACAAGCAGAGAAGCATGGCTGGACCCGACTTGGCGGTTGCATACATCATTTCCCCTCAAGGTCCACATCCCATTACCATGCCAAACTTCCCAAGAAGCCAGAAAGATGGGGCCTGGCTCCAGTTCCAAGAAGAGGAGCATGAACTTCACGGAATCGGCTGATGTCTGCCATATGTAATTACAACTGGAGCTATAATATTCTGTAGGAACCTCTCTCTGGCTACATGGTGGAAAGAATACTCCCTTACAAATAGATGGTGTTCTAAAAGTTCACTTGGGAGTTTGCAGAAGTATGTTTCTGACAGGAAAAGAATTACGTTCTGTAGACAAATAGAAATGCTGAGTTTTGGACCTAATAGAAGAAAAGTTTCCCCCTCTCCTCCTGGGAGGGGTGGGGCAGAAAGCATGGGCAAGTTCCCTTTCCTGGAGGGGGAAAAAGGATGTACTGATGGGCAAGTTCCCTCTCCTGGGGGGACAGGATGGAGTGACGGGACACTGTTTGTTTGTTTGTTCTTAAGCACCCCCTTCCCTTGTCCTTCTCCACTGCACAGGTACCTGTCACCTTTTTACCTGGTAAACAGCCCTCCTAAGTGCCTCCTCGTTTCCATTTCTCAGCCATGACTAACAGTGCTACTGTTTTCTGAGAGGTAGGACAATGGATTTGTAGTCTTTTAAGTATTTACACATAAACTCATAGAATATTAACATGGATTGAATATTTGTTGCACACCAGAGCTAGTCTCTGGATTCTGTTTTACTCTTTCATAAGAAGGAAGTCATGGCATGGAGCTCACAAAGTTCCTGGAAGGATGGAGCTAGAGGGGCCGGTGAAGTGCCTGGCACCTTGCCTAACATTAGTAATTTCCTCAATAAATAATGGCGCTTAGGTCCCTAATGTGTTTGTCCTCACTCAGTGAGGGGTGAAACCTGAAGCAGCCCTGACCCCACCCCCACCCCACCCCGGGAACTTCCGCTTCTCCAGGTCATCAAGGCAGTTGTCCTAAGAGGAATGTTGACTGGAAGTGCTTGCTGAAAATGTAAATTCCCAGCAACCACAGGCAGAAACCTCTATTCACTCGGTCAGCAGTAAGCAAGGCTTCCACAGCGAACAGCACCAGGGGGCACCATTCACATGGTATTGTGAGTAAATGGCGCTTCCTGGAGTTTTGCTAATTTGTGGATCTAAAGTCAAAACCCAGGAAATAACACTTTTAACAAACATCCAGGTGATGGGGACAATCTGGTCCCTCAGGAAGACTGTTCTAGAGTGACTGTTTAAGGGAAGGAAACGCAGGAAACTTGATGACCCAGAGGCTACTTCAGTGTCTCAGAGATGTCCTAAGGATACCACGGAGTAATATCTCTAAAACTCGGTCACACCCTGGGTTAGATTCTCAACTGAGGAAAGAATATCACGTCACGCCAACTCGATTCTGAGGGGCAACGCCTGTACTTGCAATTTTCTTTCAAAAGCTTCATCAGGCCCTTCAGACCACCTCACATTAATCCTGGGGACAGATCTGTGAGACAGGTAGCAGGCACCAGCTTTTTCATTATAGGTAGCTTAAGGCAAGAGCGGGGTCACTGGCCCCAGAAGAGTCCTGTCTGTATCCTGGATGGATCTCCTATATTTCCCCCAATTTCCATCAAAATATTCATTCAGCCTCTGTTTTCTGCTAGGGAGATCTTCCTGCTTTTCATATAAGCAAACTTGTTGGAAAAGAGGTCCAATACTTTCAAAAGTAGGTGGGTGTTGAATTCTAAATGTCTCAAAGAGGAAAGGAAGTGAATACTGCCTGCTAAATGCCAGCTATTACTGGATTCTTTCTTTACTTAGATTATCTCTTATTCTTTGTAATAATTTAGAATAATGAGAGGTATTGCCATCTTGACAACTTTCAAAGAAGGTTACATTGTTACAATAACTGTAGATAGAAAACAGACAAACTATTCTAACCTCAAGTTTAATTCCAAAATCCATGCTTTTTCAGTTTCTGCAGTTACTCAGAGTGTATACACCCAAATCAAAAACAAGTATGCAAGTGACTTCTGCATAATGCCAGATCTGATGGCAGTTAACATTTTTGAATGCTTAGCTAACAGTGTATCTGCGTATTGAATCATACACTTCCTGTAGAGACATTAGTTCTATGATGTAGATGCTATCATATTAGCTAGTCTCAATCTTAGATTGTAAAGGTGAGGACACTTGAGACTTAAGAGAAGTTGGAAACCTTGCCATCAGCAGAGTTGGATGTCACCTCTGTCACAGAGGAGGGACTTGGCTCGTTCTATAATCCCCAAGAAACAGATCATCTGAGACAAACACTCAAAGACCATTGAGAGACAGGTCTAAGTTCAGATGATGATCCAGGCTTGCTCTGGTTTCTATTTGCTTGAGACAGTGTTCTTGTAGCCCAGGCTGGCTCTAAGTTCTAAAGGTGGCAGAAAGTAACTTGGGATCCTCCTGTCTCCATCTCCCAAAGCTGGAATTACAAATTTGTATCACCACACCCGGTTTATTCAGTGTTGCAGACTGAACCCAGGACTCCCTGTATGCTAGGCAAGCACTCTACCAATTGAGCCACACCACATGGCCCAGTTGCCATTTCTAAACAACATAGTAAAATGCTGTAAGTCCCATTATGCCAGGCTGTACCTGTCAACACCTACTGTCCCTTTAATTTCCATATGTTCCTCATATTTCAATTTAAATACCACTTCTTCCAAGAAATTGTTCTAGACCCCTCCACATTAACCTCTCTCCACCACTGTACACCATGATACTGAAAGCAACAACTAAATAACTATGAAGCTAATTATGGGATGGCATATGAATCTTGGTGATAGGGATTCACCTACCTGGTGACATCTACTATTTGACACACATTAGAACCTCAACATAGTCTATGAATTGTAGATGTAACCGTCTTGTTAAATAGGAAACACAGAGCCAGTTGCAGAGTTAAAAGCCAAGAGGTTAGAGCAATAGCTGAGAGCTGAAAACCTTACCCTTCACTGCCGCTCTGTCTTTCCTCTCCGCAAGAGACCTACTTCCTGTGTCCTGTCGTTTTTTATAGACTTTCTGTTCTGCCTTCTCATTGGTTGTAACCCCAGGCACATGACCTCCTCATCACTGCCTGTCTGTACAGACCTCTGTACAGACCTCCAGGTCTTCTATCGTTGGTATTGAGACTAAAGGCGTGTGTCGCCATGCTAGCTGTATCCTTGAACACACAGAGATCCTGCCTAGCTCTGCCTCCCAAGTGCTGGGATTAAAGGCATGCACCACCACCGCCCAGCTTCTGCTATGGCTTGCTCTGACCCCAAGGCAACTTTATTAATATACAAATAAAATCACATTTCGGTACAAATAAAATATCACCATAATGAATGATAGTCACGGGACAATCAGAGCAGATGTGAATTCTCAGAGCTAACCAGCTAAAGATGACATTAACTTTCCTTTCTCATTAGACTGACATGATCACTTCAGAGCTATCCATGTTCTTGAGGCCTTTCATCCACCTGTTAAACACACATCCCATTGCACACTTGGTCACATTTTGTCTTTTCCTTTGTTAGCAACTCCATGTCAAAACCTCATCCATACTGGTCTATTCATTCTGTGGAAACTGTGCTGCAAAGCCTAGCATTCATTTCTAACCCCCTTGGCTCCTGTGTGCCAGCTCATTTGATGATCATCCCTGGGCTTTGGCCTGCCTATCTCCCTTGTCCATCTGTTTGGCCAGCAACGTGCCTGTTTGCGGGTGGTTAGATTCTTGGCATGGGAGAGAGTCTCCAAACAATGCAAGAGGTTTTGGTGGGCACTACATCTGTGTTGTGGTGAGGCCTTCCCTGTGAAAGCCAGGTACCACGTGCCCTTCTGCACTCCATGGAATCATAGACATGCGTGCCTGAATCAGTAGAAGGTCAAAAAAAGAATAAAAAATAATCCTTGACAGACATGCTGAGTTGGGTCATGGTAAGTTCCAGAGGAACATGACCTATGACACCACAGAAGAACTAGGTGTGGCACGGAGGAGAAGCAGCTATGGGAACATGGAGGTGGGTGGACATGCCTTATTAGTCTGGAAGTCACTGGGAAATTGAATGCATATATCTAGGAAACAAGTTTTCTGCACACTATGATTACAGACAACAGCAGGGAAAATGAACCACAATGGAGAGACTGCAGCTAAGCCCAGAACTGAAGAGACAGGCATGCCAGTCAGTGGCAAGCAGGCAAATGGGCAGGATGTGGTAAGGGCCATGCCAAGGAAATGCGGCCTCTTTCATCTAAGATAAATATAAACATTTTTTCCACTTATTTTGGAAAAAAGAAATGCTGGTAATGTGGGCACTGGGAAAGGAGAACTGTGTCCTGGGTGGCACAGCTCCTTCCAAGAATACTGCCAATACCTACACACACCACATTCTCACATGAGTGTGTACACACACAACACACAGAAAGCTATATTGTTTGTAGCAGACAATGCACACACAATTCTAAGAAGGGAATGAGCCAATTATATGGCTTCCAAAAAATTGGTATTTCAATGGGTTTTTTGTTGTGCTTTTTTTGTTTGTTTGTTTGTTTTTGGAATAAGCCAGGGAACTTTAGAATGTGAAATCCCCTGTCTGAAAACACACTGTTCTTTAGAGTACCTAGGACCTTAGGGCCTCACAAATCCCCAAACTAATTTAACCTTTCCAAGTAAGGATTGTAAGGAGTCAAAAGAAGATGGGTGAAAAAAAATGGTAAGTGAAAATCATAAAAGTCTTTTTTAAAATAAAGACAGGAAAATAGAAACAGGAATAAAATAATAAGCAGCCAGATGTGATGACACATGTTGTCTCCCATTCAGGAGGCAGAAGCAGGAGCAGCAGAAATTCAGGGCTAGAGCTGAGTGAGATAGCCCAGTGGGTAGAGACACTTGTTGCCGTGGCTGAGCCTGACAGACAACCTGAGTTCAATCATTGGGACCTGCGTGGTAGCAAGAATCAACTCCCCATGAGTTGCCATCTGACCTCCACTGGTGTGCCATCACACACACACACACACACACACACACACACACACACACACACACACCGTGAGTTGGGGGGTGGAGACTAAATAAATACATTTTTTTAAAGTGAAATTTAATGTGGCCCTTGGCTATACATCAAGTTTGAGACTAGCCTGGGCTACATGAGAACCTGTCTCCAAAAAAGAAAGGAAGGAAGGAAGAGAGGGCGGAGGGAGGGACAAAGGGAAGAAGACAGAAAGAGAGACAGAGACAAAGGGAAAAAAGAGAGGAAATGGAGGGAGGGGAGAGGGGCAAGGGAAGGAAGGGAGAGTCCCTACTTTCATAGCGCTATTCATCAAAGAGACACAGGCCACTGATGACACTAAGTAAGTTCATAAATGAACTGCATAGTTTTAAGAAGTGGAAAGTCAGGACACAGGGAGGCCATCTTAAGCCGCCTGCCAAGAAGTTCCTGCCGGTAGAGGTGGAAAGACCTTTCCTGGGAAGAGCTGGCAGTGTGGCCTGAGCTCAGTGGGCAGCCCCAGGGTAGCAGCAGCAAGCTATGGGGATCAGGACAGGGCTCAGCCCGCCACCATGACAAGCTTGGATTTTCATTAGCAGCTTGCATAGGAAGCCACTGGAGGGTGTTCTGGAAGTGCACAGCTTTGAAAGATGATGCTGTCTGTTCTGTAAAAAATAAATTGTGGGTGGGCAAAAGTGGAAACAAAGACTTGTTAGAAATGATTGCCACAGCCCAGGGAAAGACAGTCATGCACAGACAGAAATAGTCACTTAGAATATATTTTTGAAGAAATATGTTCTGTATCCTTAACCATCATGCCAAATTTTTTCACCTATTACACATTTTATATTCTTCCTCATGCTTTTCTTTTTGCCTTCCCATCTGAGATCACGATCACCATAACTTATTTATAGAATTCCATGTGGAATTCTTAATTCCTGGGGTTGACATTTATATGTCTCTGTTATGTTCCAGGTGCTACAGTTGTTCTTCGGGAGACAAGAACTTCTAGGCTCTTGTTCCCAGAATGTAGTCATAGGCGGTAACAATCTTGTAAAGTAGCTCATGAGGACATTATTTCTTCCTTTTAACAGATGAGCAAAGAGGGGGATGGGGGGTGGCTAAGTGACTTGCCCAACATCATTGTCGAAGGTCAAGCCTGGAGCACAGACAAGTTGTCTTAAGTCAATCTGCAGTTACCCCGAAGCCCACCTGCAGTGTGTGCTGGACAGCAGATGCTCCTGTGGAATAGCTGGCCAACACTTCCCCCAGGGGGAGGACTGTCTCCCTACATTTAATATACTGACTCAGCTATCTGCATAGTTAATGTGTTTTCACCAAGCCAAAATGAACTTTAGGTTTATTATCCTATGTAAATTTCACCATGAAACAAGGGTTAGTTAGAAAAAAGAAAGGTTCCAGTTTCTTTGCATTTGGATGAGTTAGTCACAATTCAATTTAGGAAATCCTTTAGGGGCTGGAGAAATGGCTCAGTAGTTAAGAGTGATTACTGCTCTTGCAGGGGACCTCAAGTCAGTTGCCAGCACCCACTTTAGACAGTACAAAAACACCTATAACTCAGCTCCAGAGGGATCCAGTGCACTCCTCTGGTCTTTGTGGGGACCTGCATTCATGTGCACATACCCATACCCAGAGGACCCAAGTTCAATTCCCAGCACCCACTCAGTTGATCACAACCATCTGTAATGTTAGTCCCAGGGAATCCAACATGCCCTCTTCTGGCCTCTTTGGGCATTGAATGCACATCGCAATGAAGTTGGAGAGATAAGATGAACAAGACAAAAGGATAAAAGCATAAAAGACATGCTCCATCAGAGTGGTTAGGAGGACACTAAGCATTCTCAGTTTTAAGGTTGGGATTAAGGAGGTGAGTAAGGAGAACCACCTCTGCTCCCATGGGGCTTCTACCTAGGCCTTCTCTAGAAACTGCTTTACTTAACATCTGGATGCTTCCTGTACTTCTCAGTGATTAGGGACATGTACTCATACCCCCTGGACACTGAGCATGCCTGCATGAATACACTGCTGCCCACTCTTGACTGTGCATGCAATGTGACCTCATCTCTCAACTCCTGGGATTTACCTACCATGATGGATTGTAATCTGAAATTGTGAGCAAAATAAACAAGAACAAAAAATAAAAAACCCACTCACTGGATATTTACTGTGGTGGTTTGAATAAGAATGTCCCGCATGGGCTCATATATTTGAATGCTTGGTCACTAGGGAGTGACACTGCTTGACAGGGGTGAGAAGGTGTGGCCTTGCTGAAGTAGGTGTGGCCTTGCTGAAGTAGGTGTGGCCTTGCTGAAGTAGGTGTGGCCTTGCTGAAGTAGGTGTGGCCTTGCTGAAGTAGGTGTGGCCTTGCTGAAGTAGGTGTGGCCTTGCTGGAGGAAGTGTGTCACTGAGGGTAGGTTTTGGGTTATCAAATAGTCAAGCCAGCCTAGTCTATCTTCTTCCTGCTGTCTGAGGACCCAGATGTTCTGCTCCCATGTCTGTTTGCACATCACCATGCTCCCTGCCATGACGACTACAGACTCAACCTTTGAACTGTAAGCCAGCCCCAATTGAATGTTTTCCTTTATAAGAGTTGCCACAGTCATGGTGTCTCTTCACAGCAATAACACATTGGCTAAGACATTTACTAAGATTAGCATATTTTATGCTCAATAACCCTGTGGAAAAGGTGCCATTTCTATATTTCAGCTCCATTTTCCAGATAAGAAACCATAGTTACAAGAAGATGGTTCCTCTGCAGCTACATGGCAGTTCATTTGGAACTAGCAGCCTGGCCACTGAGGTCACATGCTCAGCCATTAGGCAGGGGATAACCCTAGTTTTTCAAATGAGGGTGTTATAATTCTGGGCATTTGTTTATGGTGTGTGTAGCGGGGGAGGCTATAACATTACAGCACAAAGGTAAAAAGACCTGAAGCCTTGGAAGGGCCTGCAAAGACCTGAGTTTTTATCAGCCTCGCAGTAAATCTTGCCTTTGGCTTCAAGGTAATCCCATGTGTCACCATTCAGCACTGCAAACTGCAAACATGAGCTCTGTTGTTAAGACAAAGCCTGTCCCCACTGGAAGACCTGGAAGGAGGTGGAGGGGAAGGAACAGGAAAAGACCCACTCCCACCTCTCACTGGAAAACTACAGGTGGACTTTCTGCTGTCAAGTCAATGAGTGATCATAGGCTCTTCTCATGTCAAGTCAGTGAGTGATCATAGGCTCTTCTCATGTCAAGTCAGTGAGTGATCATAGGCTCTTCCTGTGTGCCTTGCTAACCTGCAGAGTGTGTGTGTGTGTGTGTGTGTGTGTGTGTGTGTGTGTGTGTGTGTGTGTGAGACTCTCACGGACAGGTATCCAGCACTATATAAATGCAAACATAAATTAATGACAGTAACACCTACTTTAGAGGAATTTTTTAAGAACCCAAAACCACCAGGGACCAGAGAGACAGCTCAGAGGGTAAAGATACTTGTTGTCCAGTCTGACAACAGGAGTTTGATCCACGGGTCCCAAATGGGGGAAAGAAAAAACAGACTCCCTCAAGTTGTCCTCTGACCTCCACACATTCACAGTGGCACACACACACACACACACACACACACACACACACACACACACACACACACACACAGCACTCGTACACAAACACACACACAATATTCAATGCTTCTGAATGGCTGACATTGCTCTAAGTGGGCAAGTGTCAACACTGGCATCATCTCTACTTCACAGTCAAGAACCAGAGTAATAAAGCTTGGGTCTGGATTCAGATGTGTTCATTGTTTGCCCAGTGCTAGGAACTGGACATCAGGCTCTGCTTGTACTTTGTTCATGGTAAGCAATGCTCTACTGAGCTCTATCCAGCCCTCCACCGTCCATTTTTTAAACTATCTTATTGTGAGACAAGGTCTCATTCAGTTGTTTAATCAGGCCTGGAACTCATTCGGTAGCCTAGGTAGGCCTCGAACTTACTGAACTTCTGCCTCAGCTTCCCAAGTTGCTGGAACTACAAGCCTGGGTCAGTGAGCCTGGCTCAGATGTACTCATTCGTGGCTGATAAGGAATTTAGTTTGGAGACCAGGCCGACCTCAGATGCAGAGATCTGCCTGCCTCTGCTTCCATGGTGCTAGGATCAGAAGTGTGCGGCGCCATGCCTGACCTCGGCTGTGCCAGTGCATCAAGTGCATCAGCATACTCTTGACCGCTCTACTACTCTACTGCTTTTGGAACGCTGAAGTTGGGAATAGGAACCAGGTGGAGAACAGAAGCTTTCACATGCCTCTGAGCACCACCTCTTCCCTTCTTTCTACCCAGGTTCCTTAGCACACAGCTCTCCATAGATATCACCCCTCTTGGTATTGCAGGAATGAGTCACTCATCTCTTTCTTTAGACCATGGAATTCTTGACAAGGACCTTAAAAATATTTGAGGAATGGATAACAAATAAGTAAATACACATAGGGTCTGGTCAAGCGGTCTGTTGACTCCATGGCAAGCAATTCATCCACTATAGGTTTGAGATGCATCTTAACTTAACCATGAAATGGGATATGACTCGTGGAGGCAGAAAGAGGAGGACATGTCAAGTGAGGCCGATGGGGAATAATCCTGGCATAACTGTATTAGATTCCTGCTGCCACCGACATGCTTGAAGACAACATGAATTTGTTCTCTCAAATCTGTGATATCAAAAGTATAAAATCAAGATACAGGCAAGGCTATGCTCATCCCAAAGGACTCCAGGCAGGGTCTGTTCCCTTGGCTGTCGCAGCTTTTCAGGCTGTTTGCGTTTTCTGGCTTGTGGCTCCTTCTGTACATTATCTAATCTCTTGTTTTCACTGTTTTTATCTTTAACATTTCAGCCTCTCTGTTCCTATTGCTATTGTTATTATTATTATCACTATTATATTAGTGAACACACACAAAGAATCTAAGATGGTTCTCCCACCTCAAGATCCTTAATATAATTATATCTGCGAGGTGTCTTTTTTATGTAACGTATCCCATTCTTAGACTCCCCTGTTTTGAGGGACACATCTTTGAAAGGTAGGTCACTCTCCCACCTACACCAAAGGGAATTAAGTGACAGCCAAGACTCTGTGGAGTTTCTGGGCCCATGAAGGTAGAGGCTGAGTGGACAGAGGGTCCAGGGCTCTTCCCAGGCCAAGGTGTTTGGGCTTGTTTAGTAGGTAAGTGGACAATTGTAGAGTGTGGAGAGTGGAAAAGGGTGTATTTAAGGGCTGCCATTTAGTTCAGTGGAGGGCAGCCTTTTTCAACTGGACAGTAGTAGCCTAACAGTGTGTAGGCTTCGTTTTCATATGCTGTCAGCCTCCCATGGATTATCACCTGTGTCTCTAACTGGGGCCGAACAGAAGCCTGGTCACCAGCAGGGGCAGTGTTGCGCAGTGGGTAAGCATGAGAGGCCTTGGACAGTGATTGAGTCCATAATTTAGTCCTGCCGTTAACTACATGACTTTGGCTATTCCTACCCTCTTACATGTCATTTCCCTTTTTCTCTAAAATGATGCTGGTCATGTTTGCACCTCAGAGGCTTTGGTGAGGAGTAAACGAATGTTCTTATCCAGCAATCAACAAAAAAAGTTATTTCCTTAGAAACCCCTGTTGGGTGACATGGACACCATCCTTGAAGTCATGTTACATGAGGACTGATACACCATCTGAAGCTAAAAGAATCGATTCATTGGTATTTGGGTTTTTTTTTCCTTCCTTCCCATGACAATGTAGTATAACTTAGCAGTGAAACAAACTGCGTTTCCCAAACATGACATGGTCCAGTACATGCACTTACCCCCGCTTCCCACTCAGAAAACATTACATGTCTGCTTTAAAACTATGCTGGCAAATCCCAACTCTCTGTTGTCCTTCGTGTAATTTCCTGTCAGCCTTCGTTATCCTTCGAAGTCTGATTGTGTTCTGATGGTTTGTATTGTGCACGAAAGACCAAAAGCAATCAATGCGCTCTTGCGGTCAGTCTGCATGGACAGGCTGGCTAAGGGAGCCCTGGCTAAGAGGTCTGAATTAACCTTCACTGTGTGCCCATTTCCAGGAAGAGTGAGCAAACAGCAGCGGCTGGCTGGCCCCAGAGCCCGATCGCCAGGTCGCCCGGTGTCTGGCATCCAGAGGCTTCCGGGCCTGACCTTGTGGAGAAAGCCACAGCCAAAGGAACACAGAGAACCTGGCTCCACCGCGGCAGCCATTGGCCATTGATGCGCGCAGGTCCAGCCGCCCTGTGCTCCGTCATGCACACTACAATGAAATTCAAGGAGAAGGCTGTGAAGCAATCCTCCCGCTCCTGAAAATCCGCCGTGCGCTGCTGGAAACGATGCTAAACCCTTTGCAGCACACCCCTGGCACATTCATCAGAGAGGCAGCTGAGCCAATTGAGGCCGCATTCACAGGTGACTGTGCTTTCCGCCTGCCTTCCCAGAGATGCACAAAACACCAAGCCGAACTGGCAGCAAGCTGGCGTCGCAGGTCCACGCGGGACAGCGCCAGGCCAGGCGTTCTGTGACAGAGCAGGTTGGCCGCCCAGCCTCCCAATTCACCGGCTCCTCTGGCGGCGCAAGGCACAGTTCTGAGGGATAAAAGGAGATCTCAAGCAGAAAAGGAGATTACAAATCAGGATGATTCAACAACAATAACCGAAAAAATAAACCCTGGCAGGCATGGCGCTGGGGCTTGGTGAATGCCAGGCTCGCCCCTTCCGGCTCCTGCTCCCACCAGCAGCAAAGCGAATTATCTAGTTTCCTAAATCCTGTGGGCTCTGACCACAGACTCAGGATAGCAGGCTGCATTTCAATGTGAGAAGCTGTTGCTGGCTGAGCCAGGCTGGCAGGCCTGAAAACACCTTTACTTCCCAAAAAAAAGCATGTTTAGAAAATGCAGCTGTTTCATTGCTAAGTTATACTACATTGTAATGGGCAGGAAAGAAAAAACAAAACAAAAGAAAAGAAAACAAAAAACAAAATACCAATAAATTTGATCCATCTCCCCCATCCAATATGCCCACAAGTCTCTTCATAATCTTTC